>NC_043985.1:25471877-25719377 GCF_902150065.1 Myripristis murdjan
CCTGGTCCTCTCTAGCCTCATATTCCCCTTTTCCACCAAAAAGTTCCAGATCTGAAATCTGCCGGGTCTTGCTCATGGAAAAATGTTCCAGGGGCAAAATGAGCACTCAAAGCTCTTGCGTGTTTGCATTTCCATTGCATGCTGAGAGGAGCAAATTTAATGCAAATAGGGAGGAGATGACTAGTCATTCTGTGTGTGAGTGACAACAGCAAAACAGTGAACGCGGAAGATGTCAGAGCCTTTGTTATGTTCATAATTATTCACTACAGCGCTGCTGTGATGTTGCACTTGACTTTGGAGAGGAGACGCGTGGGGGTTTCAAAATGAGATTTGGGAATGCAAGAAAAGTAAGAACTGAAAAGAAAAACTTGCTTCACATAGATTAAAGGAGATCAGCTGTGACAGGGCATGCAGCTGCAAACAGACACAAACAGTATATTTTTTCTCTAAATTACAAGCTGAACAATCTCTTGATAGAACAACCCTTTTAATACTTTGTGTTTCATAGCTGTTATGTTTTTGTGTTTCTTGCATCATATGTTTAACCAATCGGGGATGTTCAGTGCTAAAACTCCACCCCGCCATCCCGGACCCCTGGGAGCTCAGAGAGTACTAATTCAGCTGCATGGACAATTTTGGGGCCAAGAAACCCAACCCCCAGGGCAAAAAGATGGATTGATTCCTCTAGGGGGAAACAGGGGGTTCCTGGTTCCTCAAAAGGATTCCTGTGCTCTGAATCCTCCTCTCTTGTGTACAGTGAGATCCTGCCTTCCTCTCTCTTCCTAGTCTCACTGTTATGCACATCCCTACCCCTCTAGCTTCTTACTTCATCTTTCTTATCAATCCCAGGCCAGACTTCGCTAGTCACATGCCAGTCTAAGACACTGAAACTTCCTGCTACACTACAGCTCAAGCTTATAGTGCAATCATTGTGTCCATCACTCTCTTTCCATCAATGGAGCCTCAGCATTAGCCTCAGCTCTCCTCTTCCTCCCCAACCCTGGCATTAGCCCATGCAAGCCCAAAAAACACATCTCCCTCTCCAGCTCTATACAAGCTGTCCACTCTAGGCTGCAGCCTCTCTGAGCCATCATTACAGTCATTAGGCAAGAATAAGCTCTGTATCACAGGAGTCCACCAGCATCCAGTTTAACCCAGCACAATTAGCACATCCGTTGGAGTAGAATTACCCTGTAAAATGAGAATGCTCAGGACAAAAGAGGCAGGAGAGTTGGGATTGAAAAAAGAGGGTAAGTGTGAGGGAAAGGGGGAGAGAGAAGGAGAGGAGAAATAAGGGAGGACAGGGAGAGATTAAAATTGTTTGAATTGAGTCCACGCTCGCCCCATTCATTTGGTATTCTGCTCAAATCAGGGCTTTTGTTCAGCCCGGCGTAAAGTAGTGTCAATCATCTCGACCCGGTTTTGTAGAATGGGGAAATTTATTATGAATTTGCTCCTGCAAATAATGAGGACTACCCCCTGCCTGCTCTCCCTTTCCCTCCTCCCCTTCCCCAAACTACCTCCCCTCGCTCCCTCCTTGCCCCCACCCCCATATCAATGCAGCAGAATAGGCAATAGAGAGTGAAGTTAGCAATCTCAGGGCCACTCGCACTCTGGACCCACATCAAAGTGACAGAGACGTCCAATCAGATTTGTCTTACAGGCATTACATGATGAATATGGTGCGGCCGCAGCACAAAAGCGCCTTTGTGTCTCCTCCGAGCAGAGACTATTCACAGCCCGCCACAGCCAGCCAGAGTGGAAGTAAATGGCCAAAAGGGCCCAGGCCAAAAAAAAGCACCCAAACTTGTGCAGCACAATGGCCCATGCAAATCACTGCCCCCACCACCTCCACCCCAACACACAACCCCACCTCTTCCATCCCTCCACCCTTCAGCCCCGAGCTTGGTTCCTCCTCTGCTGGGTCGTCTGAAGTTTAGGGCCTATTCACACACATACTGAAGTGTCAGTTAAAAGTGCTGAGCTGCACGCATTCAAACTCCTTTTTCCATCCTCCTTATTTGAAAAGAGAAAGATTTCTTTTTTTAGAAAGACAGAAGAAAAACATGAGTCGAATAACTGACTTTTTTGTCAGAGAGTAAGAGCGACTTGGCGGCTGTGAGCAGAGGACGCCTATTTAAGACTTTTGCTGTGGGGAAAGAGGATTTCTAGCACTTTGGAGCGCCCTCATGACATTTGCTTGCATGAGGTAGAAAAGATAAAATGAAATCTGATGGGCCCCATTTGGCACAGAGAAAGCCATTGTACGTGCTTTGTTTAAAAGTTCCAGGTATCCATTCCTTTGACACATGATGAACAATACGGCTCAGTGCATTGAGTTAGTAGGCCACTGAATCTGACTTCTTTAGAACTTTTTTACCAGATGCAGATGAGGAGACCAAAAGACCTAGAAATATGTAATGCAAAGGATATATATCTTGACCTTTTTCGGGGAAAAAACACTCCAGGAACTAAAGAGCTTAAGACTTAAGTAAGAATTAAATTGCAAGGGACTGGACTATGTTCACGTTAGGCTGCATCTAAAGCAGATACTCCACATGCAGTTAGATTTCAGTATCCATCAAGGCATCGTGATAAGTGTGCATGCATATAGCAGGTATTTTCAGCTGCATTGGTTCAAATTTAAAGGTAGATTAAAAAACAAGCATGAAACCATCTAGACCCATGGTGCACCTGTATGTCTGTTATTTTCCAAAAATCAACATGACAAATTCACAAATGCTGCTTCACATGAACAATATTAAAGTAGAGAGAGATTCAAATACTTTTTTTTTTTTTTTTTTTTTTTTTTTACAAGGATAGATTATCAGCTACAATACAACTTTGACGAGTGTCACTTTGGCATTTCCTGGTTGGACACACACAGTGTCAACTTTGACAAGCTGCATCCAAAGCGCACTGTGCATGTGTCCCACAAGCAACACAGTCATCAGAATAAAATGTTACCATTTTACATTTCTGCAAACCAATTGATATATTGAGGAATCAATAATTCTGAACCAAAAATTTGTTCCATATCTACATTTAGACTGACAGCCAATGTGGTGGAGCCTGCGTCAACATCACGTGAATGTAAGGATAGCTCCTTACCTTCTTTAGCCACCTTTGTTTGCTTCGTTTGACACCAAAACTAATTGGTTATGGTCATGGTTAAGGTTACTAAATGTTAGCGAACATTCACTAAAAGTAGTTAGCTAAAAACAAAGCTCTCAATTAACACAGGGTTCGAATTGCAGCCTGCAGAAAAAATCCTGTTGATTAAGCCATCCGCCATCCCACCTACCTCTTAACCTTGTGTTTGTCCCTCACTTTATAAAACATTGCAAAACTTGAAAAAGTGACATTTCATTGTAACTTTGATCCACAAAAACATTTTTTCCAACATTTTTTTGGCCAACAAATGTCCCTTGCAGATCATCAGTGAGTGAATAAGGAACCACAATTTGCCATGCAGAGCAAGAAAAATCAGTATTTGGCATAAGAAGTAGTGTATCCACTACCCAGGGCTTCACTAAATCACTGGCAAAGAGAACAACAGAGCTGCCTGTGGACCGGGTGAAAGGTCATGAACCTTTAGCGCCTCCGTTCACCGACCTTCACAACAGACGCTACACACACATTACTGCCCCTTACTCTCACTGAGCTTTCTGTCTGGAAGTCGACCAGTGTGTGAGTGTGAGTGAGTGTGTGTCTTTGACTGCGTGTGCACATACACAGGTATGTGGCAGTGTGATTGCATGTGCATACACCTCTGTGCATGTGTGCATGAGTGTACCCCAAATCAGCCGAACATTTGTTTTCCTTGTATGTTAAACATAAACGTGTCTGTGCCGCTGCTTAAACATTAACACCTCTGTAAGCACTGGCCAAGGCTGTGCACCATCTATCTACACATCCTATCGGCGCTTTTATCTCTATTCATCTTGCCTGTATGTTATGCTATGTACAACAGTATGGATGATTTCTGCAACTGTAGGCTACAACTGTAATTCCAGTCTAATTTCACAGCAATTATAAGGACTAGTATGCTTATTACATTTCTGCTGTTTGTTGGGTGCATTTTAAAGAAAAAAAAAAATAAAGCATATGAAGTAAACATTTATGGCACTTTCACATAGCCATTTGTTATACAGTGCCAGATTTATTCTATTTAGGAGCCATTCAATTAGAGCAAAGTCAGTCTTGGAATTTTACGGTCTAAAAATAAATATGTTTTCTGCCATGACAGGAGAACTTTTTAAAGACAAATGTAGACAGGTTTCTGGCCCAAGAGCCAGTTTTCCCTGTTTTATAAGTCCAGTGGCCCACTTACTGTTGAATCTGGCCAGCAGTGGTTAATGCACCTGTTGCTCAGCAGAGAGAAGCGACTCTGGTGTGTGACGGGGTGAACATCTTCCAAATACTGACACTTGATGAATGGGTGATGATTTCAACAAGTGCACCTCTTCCCTCCTGAGCAATGTTCAATTAGAATAAAATATGTGTCTCTTTCTCCCAGATGTTCTTTTACTTTCTACTACTCTCTCAAAAAAAAAAAAAAAAAAAGAATGAATGAATGGATATGAATATGTGGAGCAAAGGCTACATTCCGGAAAATGAGATTGAGAAGGTTGTAATTAAGCACAATAAACATTTCAGCGAGTGACTTGCAAAAGTCTTAGAGGAGAAAAAAAATGCTCCTTATAAGTAATTTTGTAACAGATACACTTGGCAAGTGGCAACATTCATTTTTCCAGTCTGGCACCCACTGCTGCTTGTCATCGTGGATTCTCCTTCCAAATGATTCACGTTGTGGGACATAAACACTGGTGAACGTTATTGCCGGCGGGGTCAAAACAAAAAATGTATATAGCACAACAAGACTGTTGAACTACCTCCACAATACACATTTCCAGCGCGCTTCCCATCCGATATTGCAATCCATATAAACGACGCTCATCTGCTATTCATGCAAAATGATCAAGTCTTAAAAATCCGCAGAGTGCTCTGATGCCTGCATTCAGGGCAACAGCTGAACCCCCACCGGCGTCTCCGGTATCATTATCTTGGCCAATTTAGTCATATATTGTGTTCTCGGTACGTGCGCAGCCGGGATTTCCAAAGCTTTACGCATACATCAGGGGTTTATGCATGAAAATGCTCATGCATGACCGAGTTGTCTGTGATTGATTAGTCATCATTTGATTGCCCCAAAGTGAACATCGCCCTCGTGTATTGTCAAAGTGAAAATTACCCACCGCCAAAGTGACATGAATAAATCTATTTTCTGCCTTGCTCCCTCCCTATATCTTAATGGCCCAGGAGAAAATTGCATATCCATCTTAGGGGGACAAGAGACAAGCGTTTATTTTCACTTGTGCCCTGGCCTCTGCCTGACACTGAAGGACATTAGAAATAGCATTTCACGCGTATAATAATGGGCCAGCGGGGTATTTCTCTCCAACACTGGTTCTCTTTTTGAGTCCTGGTGACGTAGAAGGTTATATAAAGCAAAGAGTAATTAATGTCATTTATCACTTATTTGAGTTTGTCCTGCCTTTACCGACAGGACTCACAGCCAACGCGAGCCGTTGACCAATGGGAGCGCCAGAGCTTTTGTCACAGAGTGGCAGGCACGTGGCTTACACCTGCAAGCTGCAGTGTGTGTGTGTGTGTGTGTGTGTGTGTGTGTGTGTGTGTGTGTGTGTGTGTGTGTGTGTGCGTGCGTGTGTTGGAGGGGGCGGGCATTTTCAGGTACAGGACACAATGCAGATCCCATTTCTGTTACTTTTGGTAAAAAAAAAAAAAAAAAAAAAAATCCAATTATCCATCAGTGAAATATGCCACGTCACAGGTTTGACCTTCCCTGACCCGCGCAACTGCTCACAACTTTATCCCCCTTTGATTCAGTATTCCCTAATGTCTTACTTATGTATTTTCTTCAGCATATAGGAACTATAAGGCCAGTCTTAAGCATCTCAGCATCTCCACTTATTTATTAATTTTCCCACCCACAGAGAGCTCCAGGTGAAATTAAACTCGTTATTTTTCATTCTGCCTGGCTGATTTTGGCATCAGTGTTTATTTATAATAGACGATCTGCCATAATACGCATAATGAGGCGCAAAGGCGCACACAATAGTGTGCACAATGGGGTGTTGTGCTCTCCATTTCGCAGGAGATGGGCTTTTTGATTGGGCTGTGTGCGTCCTGAAAAACACAGTTGGGGATACAAGCAGTCTACAACCCCGGGTTTTATTTAGATTGATCTCAATCGGGCAATAAGAATTTTGACCCTTTGCATTGTCTTGCTGACTTTCCCCAGGCCGTATTTCAAAGTGACTATACCCCTTTGAGAGGACTGAATTGTACCCCTCGGCCCCCTCCCTCCTCTCGCTCCAAGCCCTCTGGGCTATTGGGTAAAGAGAGAGCATGCAAAAGAAACAATGCAATGCATGAAACGTAATATTAATCTCCCCGTCCTGAATGCAGACAAAGCGCAGTAGAAGGTGCACGTCTATAATGGTTATTGAGTGTTCACCCAGCTGCGCAATTTTCCCCGTGTGCCCAACCAAGTCGGGAAAAGGTCATACCGGGGCTTTGAATAGAAGAAGAGAAGCTCCCTAGTTTGCTCAATAACCACCCCCTAACACACACACACACACACACACACACACACACACACTCCACATATTAGCATGTACAAATGTGCAGTATGAACTAAAATGTAAACTGATAAAGAAGCAAACCATTACAAAAGCACGTAATATAAATAGATTCATCTTTATTTATAAAACTTGTTTTACACAAAATATATCTGTTAAAATCGTATATTTACATTTTAGGCTACGGGAAATGGAGAACAAGTGCATACATTGATAAAGGTCTCCTTGTCATCTATGAAAAGAAAAGAAAAAAAAAACTTCAATCTGTCACAGGTAGTTGTAGCCTTGATATTGCTGTCCAGTCATACGCATACATGCCAACTTACTGCCTTGCTGACAGCTGGCTATCACTGTCAGGGGAGTGGCAGTGGCTGTTGTTCGAGAACATTTGTTTAACTCAATGTACAAAAATATTTCTTCATATTAAACAATGCATTGTATAATACAATTCCGTTATCAAAGGAAAACATGTACAACAAGAAAGTTCAAATCAGTTGACGCATCATCTTTGCTGTATCTTCCAACAGAGGTGGCAGCTGAGGAAGGCAGTCCTGCTCTGACAAAACAGTCTTCAGACAAGTCCTCATGAACTACAGCACAGTCTCTGCTAAGCCAGCTGTTTCTGATATTAATTGCACTTATTCAAACATTAGATCAACAATTCTTTACTTCCACGCATCAACTTGACAGTGTGTCCATATCCCTTCTTCTAGTAGGAACTTTAGAGCGACTGTTTATGCTTTGCAACAAGAGTGTCTCTCTCTCTCTCTCTCTCTCTCTCTCTCTCTCTCTCTCTCTCTCTCTCTCTCTCTCCTGCTTTGCTCCTGCAAAAGCAGCCCAGGATAAGGGAGGGATGCAACAGATCACTTCCAAACACAGAGAGCACACGCCGATGCCTTGCTTCTAGTGCAAGACTGATGATCGGATGCGTTTGTCAAATGTCAGTCTTTGTCAGCATTTCTGAAAGAAGTCGGTCGCTTTGACGCGCACATGCTGCTGTGTAGTTTCGCTGTTGTCAGTCTCAGTACCTGTCGAACCAAGTTGTAAAGTCCAACAGCTCCTGCTCCTCTGAGCTCAGGGGCTCGTAGCCGCCCTCATCTGATGAATAGGTGGAGTGAGGCGACTCAGGGTCGGCAGAGTAGCTGTTGGAAAGAGTCGGGGATGGTAACCCGCACTGGAAAGCAGCCGACACAGCGTCATGTTCGTCCAGGAGCTGCTGCAAGGCCCTGATGTACTCCACCGCTGACCTTAGGGTCTCCACTTTGCTCATCTTCTTGTTGGCGGCGCCGTTGGGCACATGCTGACGCAGCGTCTGGAAACCCATGTTGACCTGTTTGACCCGGTTCCTCTCTCTTTCATTCCGCCGGGCCACGGCCACAGGTTGCTGCTGAGGGATGGAGTAGCCGAGGCCGTTGAAGCTCAGGCGCCGCTTGCAACGTAGAAGTTCCGGTGAGCTGGAGCGCTGTCTCTTCAGCACTTTGGTCTTGCTTTGGTAGCCGGCCGCGCTGGTGTTGGGGTGCACCGCCGGGACCGCGCAGTCCTGGGCCGGGGCGTGCAAGGTGATGGTAGCGCGTCTCTCGGTAAGTCCAAAGGTGCATGCATTCTGCGTGGTGGTGATGGTTGTAGTTTCCATCTCGCCAATGCAAAGACAAGGTTGTGGATGCACGGGACAGCTGGAGCCTCAAACGCTCTGAGGAGGAAGAAGCACGGGAAGGCTTGGCAGTGCACAGCTCTCGTGTCCTTCGCGTGGGGACCGTGTGGCTTGCTTGAGTCCAAGTCTCTCTTGACTGCGCCTGCTTACTCCACGAGCCGATCTGACCCAAACTTTGGCAGCACTCCTCTTTTTCAACACGCGCCCCCACACACACCCCACCCACCCCTTTTGGAGACGCACGCTTCGTCGCGAGGCCCCGCCCCCGCTGTGTGATTCTTCTGCTCGCCGACTCCCCCGGGCCAGGCGCGTGGCTCCGGGAGCTCAATAAACAATCCCGAGCTTTCACTGCGCCGGGAGCACGCGCTGGGCTCATTTACATTCCAATGTCTCTAACTTGAAGGCCCATTGGTCGATTCAAACGGCCTGCAACCGTGCGAAAAGAAAGAAAGAGAAAAAAAGACAGAGAAAGAAGAAAAAATAAAAGAGAGAATGAAAAAGTGAATGGTTTGGTTCTTTGAAATGCCTTTTGAATTTGACAATGTACCCCTGGCAAGTCTTCAAATTATCAGTCTTCCCCCCCTTCTCCATCTTTCTCCTCTAGCTCTTTACAATCACAAATACCAAGGACGCTGTCTCCTGTATCCAGGCTACAGCTTTAGAGAGGAAAATAAATGGCAAGCGTGTCTCTGAGCAGAGTAATTGGCAATTATAAAGCTCGCATAGAGACACGATTAATTTAAAGGTAAACATAATGTTTATGACATGTGGGAGACCCGAGGGAGCATATCGCAGCCGTGCTTAATGACCCTTCAAATGAGTGCGCTGCAGGTGCAGTTTGTCGGCACTTCCTTCAGCCAGGATAACAGCCAATCCTTATAGAAACCGTCTTCCATAAGTCCAACACGAGAAGTGTAGGTACCAGTCTCTTAGTGATGAACCACAACTGTTTTATATGCATTACACACACGCCAATTATAGTATTGAAGACCGCTCCTTTCCTATACCAGCAACGCAAAAATGAATTTACAGTGCAGATCCACCGATGCTGCGGTGCTGCTTTCAGCACCACGTTTGACTGGACAGTTAACGGCACTATTGGTCAGCCTGTAGACTGGCATCGTCGTCGCCAAATATATATATAGGCCAAATATATGGGCTATGTGTTTGTTTGTTTGTTTGTTTTTTCCCCTCAGTTTGTATTTTCACAAATTCTTAGAGATACTTCATATCCATGAAGAAGTCCTATTTCCGCAAACTCTGACAATGAGATATTGCTCTGCATGGAAATGTGGAAGGGTGTCGCTGCCCGAAGGCCACTTACGCCCTCTGGCGGCCAAATATTATAACTAACCTGTTCATTTTCTCATCCTTCTTTTCTCATTCTCATCTTTTAATTTTCAGCTCTTAGTTCAGTTTTTATTTTATTATTATTAATAATAGTAATTTACTCATATACTTTATGTAGATAGATAGATAGATAGATAGATAGATAGATAGATAGATTCATATTGACTTTATAGCATTTTTTATTAATAATAGTAAAACAAATATCTTATTACAATTAATAATAATAATAATAATAATAATAATAATAATAATAATAATTGTTATTATTACTGATTAATAATGAGCACATGCTTACATTGGTAGAAGGTGGAACCTTCAATTTCACAAATCACAGGTCTTAATTCCCTTATTAATTAAATTAATTCTTGATTCTTGATAGGTTAAGAGGTGTGTGTGTGTGTGTGTGTGTGTGTGTGTGTGTGCCTGCATGCATGCGTGTGTGCGTGCTTGTGCGTGCACATGCAGCCATCCGATACTGTCCATATCAACTTCGTATTTTCCCCTTCCCCATGAGCATCAGCCAAAGCTTACTTAGCGACAAACAGTCCAACTGAAGCTGGGAGGGCAGGTGTATGATTTTAACAGTGGTACAATGTCTCTTCCCAGGTATAACTCATACATATACTTTATATAATTGGGATAAGAAAAACAATGCTTCTGTCACATACAGGTGCAAAACACACAGAGAACAAGAAATAACTAAACTTGAGCGGCTTTGGGACTTTACAGTATATTTCCCATACCATACTGTATTATATTTGAATCATACAGTAATTTAATTGGTAATTTGAAAAGAGTTTGACAATACATTTGCCTGCAGGACATAGTTTAGCTGATAGGCTGGAAAAAAAGGGGAGATACGCCTGCACTATACTGAGTGGGCTAATTCAGCATTAAAAAGAAAAAAAGAATAGAATTATCATGTGATGAACCTCGAGTATGAACTGGAATTTGACTAGACAGGAATATAATTCACCATCATGTATGCTCTGCTAGGCTGCAGTGAATGGTGGCTGCTTTGGCATGGTATTCCCCAGTTTCAAAAACCCTTTATCTTCCCCTTTCACTCCTGCCTGGCCTTCCCCTGTTGACACCAGAGGGCGCCTTGTGAATACAGAGGGGAAGCCCCATGTTTGAAACCAATTATTCACTTTCACACGATGCAACTTTTCCCCCCCAAGTTAGGAAGTTAATTATTATATCATTCTCCTTAAGTTCCCTTATTCTTTTTGGCGTGTAACTTAAAATGTCACCCTTCGGTGGAGATAATTTTGTGTAACTGCTTTGCTGCCTTTAGTACTGGATTACTGGAACATATTAAGAATATCATGAAATGCTCTTAGTAAGTTTAGGCAAATATTTGTGTGCCCTACATTGGTGGAAATACAATGGTGTTTAAATTAAATTTCCATTTATTCCAGAACATATTATACACTACCTACTTACATTGCAAAGGCCAGTTTCCTTTGCTTGAAATATAATAAAGTGGCCTTTGTACAATTTGAATCTGTTACAGCGTTCAACATTAGGCCTATATCCTGAATGCAAGATCAATAAGATGAATGAGATAAATATTTATAAATGCAATCTCTGTAAATTGTCTGAAAATTTTGTTGCATATGTAATATATGCAGGTATGTCAGTTCATCAGGTAGTCAGTATCTCATCACTGGTCCTCACAAGCAAAAAGCAAACAACTGATGAACAGATAAAGATGATCACATAGAGCAACACTCTTACCTTTACTCTCTCCACATGTCAGCTCAGTCATTGGTTTGTTTTTAGCTACAAGGCCATCCTTGGTACACTCCCTTATTATTTATCTTATCTTGCTACATGTCCGTGAAAAGTAGCTCCTATGAGTTGGGTTCGCAGGACATTGACTGTTCCTGAAGCCTCTGATTCTTCTTGAGGCTTTATCCTACACGATTTGGCTTGCAGTACAGTTGACCACAATATACCTCTAAATCATCTGGTGAACCACAGTGGCATCCACTGTCCCAAATTTCCAAGGGTTTAAATGGTGTTTCAACAGTGTTCAGCAGCGTTAAGATTCAAGATTCAAGATTCAAGACAATTTTATTAATCTCTTTAAGGGCAATTTTATTGGACAGCTCGCACAACAACATACGCACAACACATAAAACATGGACAGAAAATTGATAGCGGTCTGTAAATTTCACTAGTCGCCATGATAAATTACATTAAAATGTGAACAAAGCACCAATAAATATGTTCATTAAAAATAGGAATAATAATAATAATCAATACAACACATGATGATAAATTACATAAGGGTACACAGTACTCAATGCACAATGCAATTCATGAGGAAATGTTTAGCAATTGGACAGCAGAGGGGATGAAGGACTTTGAAAAGCGATTACCCTTGCAAGCAGGTTGGGCATAACGACGCCCTGAAGGCAGTAGTGAAAATACAACACCCGGAAGTACTTAAAGTGACTTCCTCAGAACCTGTTGTTCCCATAGAGAACCTAGGTCTCTCCAATGATCTTGGAACAGATTTTCACAACTCTGTTCAGGCTATTCTTGTCTCTAAGTGACAGGTTGTTGAACCAACAGATGAAAGAATAAGTTAAAAACATCATAAGTTAAGACATCATCTTCTCTCTCAAAGTTGACCTCATTACACCCATTCTGCCTCCCCTCACTGGCTCCTCAATCAGCCAATACACAATATGGTACATGGACTTGTTAGCCAAAGCCCCATCTCTTGTTGTTTGTGAGCACATTAACCCCAAGCATCACATTTCTCTTTGTCTCATCTGCTTATTTATGTTATTGTCATTTTCCATGTTACTGTCCATTTGGCTATTTGTCCTGTTATCGATTTCACCTTCTCACTGCCAAATAATTTGTCCTTTGAGAGAAGCTTTTATGAAGGGCTGTATAAATACATAAACCTGACCCTGGTGATGAAACGTGCAATTTCCTCCTCACTCTTTGAGCCACTTAGTCATTGTCTCCATCTCCATATTTCTCTTTCATAAACACGTACACAGATACTCACCCACACAATCACACAAATACACGCACACACACATAAATAGGTAACAGTGTCTTGAAAGTTGAGTGCCTTTCAAGCTGAGGCGTGCTCAAGTCCCATTTACAGGTAAGGGTGTGTCAGGTTATTTCCGATAAGGATAACAAGTCCTATTAAACAGCCTGAAACTACAGAAGTACAACAAAACCCTGACTGTTTATATCTCACCAGCCTACAAATCACTGAAACCTCCCTGGTGAATCAGCCATACTGCTTATCATATCTAAAGAGAGAGAGAGAGAATGATGATGAAATATGTTTGTTTACATCTGCATGTGTATATGTGTGTGTAAATGGTGATAAAGAGTGGTGACAAAGCAGGGGAAGCACACAAGCCTGCTCTGCAGAGGTTTAGTATCACAATATTAACTAGAATTCCCCAAAATCCCCTTTAAAACATGATCATTGGAGCCTAAATTTCAGGCTAAAAATTTAGGCCCAGAACTGAAATCCATATTGTTCTGGAAAACTGAATGTGGGCCTGTCTTGACGCCTAAACTACCTTGCTTGTGCATTCTTGATGTATTGTTTCTTGCACACAGAAACTGAAATGAACCATACAATCAAATATTCTGTCACATCGACATCCAGTACAAAACCAGCATATTTTCTCACCTTCTTTTTCAGTGAAAGGCTGTCTGTGACGCCTGACTATTAGTTGATGCAGGCAAAGTAATGCTGCCAATGATATTGCCTTTGCCTTGTAAATGACAGTGTGAATAAGGATGTGAAAGCCTCCTTGTGTTGCCTCTAAATACTGAGCGACATCCTTCCTCAGTAAAAGTGATAAAATGTTTCCTACCGGGGCTATGTTTAAGGAGAGAACAGTACTTCCCATGAGCAGGAAGAGGGAAGTGATCCAGTAAAGAGTGTTACCGCTTCCCTATTACTTAGAACAATATGATCATATGAGGCTGGATTCCATAAACTGTTACAATCTAATGTGCAAGTGTGTGATGCTTGGGTTATTATTACTCACGCAGTCTGTGGTAGGTATGGAGATGAAAAAGGTCAAACAATGAAAAGCAGCTCTTTCAAAGACGCAACTATAAAGAGAAGTGGACAAAGTGCCTTTCAATTTGCATGCTAAAGCAACACCTTCATGATACCTGACTTTGTGCTCTGTGACTGGGGAATAAATGGTTAGATAACACCCTGGAATGAGGACGAGAAGTTGTGCATTTGTGATTTCTTGCTCAGTGAAGTTATGAAATGCTGATGGTGGAAAGAGGAAGTATAATTTTGGTCCAAGCTGCGTGGTGGTAAATGGTAATGTAGAGCTCATTTCATTCAGATGAGGGCATCCCCACTGCCACCGACACCCACTGGATGATTATAAATACTCTGTCTCACACCAACACATGACACAACCATACACCTGCAAGGCTCTAATTCTGAAAGTCCCATGTAATACACTTGAATGAACTACACATGCAATATTGATGACAGTAAATTCGGTATCGTCTGAATTCACTGGAAGTGATTTGACCTGGCTTTAACAGGTTTCATCAGATGCTATTTTAGTGAACTATGGCTCTCAACCAAAAGTACATCAGGTCAAACAGGCAGGGCTTCTTATATTTATCCAACCGCTGTTTGAGAGAACAATGTGCAACTCATCATCATCTATATTTGGCAATCACTGTGAAAAGCCTTCAGGGCATGAAAGTGGAGTCTTAGAATGAGTCTGTGTATTTCTGAATGAAAATGTAGTTGTGTACTGAACATGTTGGGAACTCTCTTCAGAGACCTGTAATGAAGAACATTGCCTTTTTAATATTTTGAACTTTGAATACTGTTTGTGTCCTTGCATCACTGTGTGCATGTTAAGTTGCACTCCTTGCATTAACTGAATGCTGCATTTCTGTTACTATGTTGCAATCAAAATACAGTGGAAAGATATGCATCAGCCCCGCATGACACAGTCATCCCACAAGTCAGGGTTGTAAAGCACAAACCAAGCAAGATTTCATCACACGGCTCAGTGGGAGAGCATCCGAGAAGCCTGAGTCGAACATTACTTGGTTTAAAATTCATGGATTAATTGAATTGCATTTATAATCAGTACCACTCAAGAGGACATATGGCTACTTTTGTCATGCACAGACCCACCAGATGTGAGCCTGTGACTCATAAGGGGGCCCTCGCACAGTTCAACAATCAAAACATGAGGGCTTGGCTGGGACTACACGTTATGAAGAAGCTTTTCAGTCATCTTCTAAGAATTTTACAGAGATACAAGCATTTCTGCAAACTTCCCAGACCACAAGGAATAAAATCTCTAAATACTATATTTAGAGCCCAAATCATGCCATCTCTGTTTACTTTACCACACAGTGAAGTGTATCAGATTATTAATTCATTTTATCCAGAATCCCTTTTCCCTTTTTCTGGGGATGATAAAAGGCAAATCTTCCTCCTCTCCTTTGGATGTTTTACCCACAAGATTTTTAAAAGAGGTGCTTCAGATATTTTGGCAATTTTGAACAAGTCTTTATCTACAGGGGTTATTTCTCCAATTTTTAAATCAGCTGTTGTCCTGCCTGAAATAATCAAACCTTAACACTGATAATCTCAATAATTTTGCACCTCTATCTAAATGACCCTTTTGCCAAAGGAATGGAGAAAGGGGTATATTCTCAGCTCATATCCTTTATGAATAACAACCCACTGTTTAAAAGGTTTCATGCCATTTTTTAAAATTCATCATAGTACAGAACCTGTACTTCTAAAAGTCTTCCCTAGCTATGCAAACATCATATGTGGCATTCCTCAAGGTTCTGCTCTCGGCCCTCTTTACTGTTCTCCATTTACATGTTTCCACTGGGTCAAGATATCTGTAACTCAAATATTTCTCTCCATTTATATGCAGACAGTACACAAATCTATTTATCCGTAAATGCATCAGACCTCAGTTACCTCACTCATAGACTGTCATAACTGTCTTGCAAACATAAAGTCCTGCATATCCAGTAACTTCTAAAAAAAAAAAAAAAAAAAAAATGACAAAACTGAAGTAACAGTGTTTGGACCCAAAGCTCTCAGGGATTATGTAAACCAAACTTTAGTTTCCCAAGGTTTGCAGTGCAGAAATCTGGGAGTAATCTTTGATTCAGACCAGAATTCTAGCAGTATCACCAATATCAGTGGCATTCAGGGCCGGTTTTAAACTGTATTACTAATTTTTAAATCACTGGTTGTCCTTGACCCCCTCTTAACCCTTAACTGTTACATTGTCAACCTTCTCTGGTCTTGGTCCCCAGGGTGAGGCTTGAGACAGAGGGTAGCAGTCTCAAGGGCTCCACCACTGATATCGGACAAACTCCTTTAAAAACGGTCCACTTTTCTTGTTGTTTTATGCATTTGTTTGCTTATTTATGCTAACATTTTTATTTCATCATCTTTTATCTGTATGTCTAATTCTTGATTTCATTGTGCATTTTCTGTGTTTATGTCTGTGAAGCACTTCAGAAACTTGTTTTTGAAAAATTCCATACAATTAAAATGAGGATTATGATTATGGGCACGATGAAGATGATGATGATGATGATGATGATGATGATGATGACTATTATTATTAAATGTGCTATGCAAACAGTATTTCTGAGTGACTTTGTCTAGACCTACTAATAAAGCAATCTACTATGGCGAACAGCTGGATTATCTTGTAAATGTTGATGACTGCTGTGATTTTGAGCATGACGCAACGATCCACATTGTTTCCGATAAACCACTTTCACTTTCACATCAGGCCTGCAGGATAGGGATGCCAACTTCCCACCCCTTATTTAATCGATGATCCCGAGTGTGCATCCTGTCCGACGGGGTGTGCCTTCGATTTGGCAACCATAAGCATTCTGGCAGTCTGTTTCTTGCCCCGAGTGAGGGAGAAAGTCTCGCTTCTCCTTGAATCAAACGCACCCCTTCGTGCTATCGGAAATACCGGCACCACAAGGACTCTCCTCCCACTCAGCCGGAGGGGGTGTGAGGCGATATAAAAGCATGCGACTATTGCGATGCAAAGAAGCAGTGTAGCACTTCTTTAAGAACGCCGAGGGACCACGACTGTAGAAGAAATGCAAAGGTAGGAGGAGTGCATAAAATATCAAAGATCAAAATCTCTCTCTCTCTCTCTCTCTCTCTCTCTCTCTCTCTCTCTCTCTCTCTCTCTCTCTCTCTCTCTCTCTCTCTCTCTCTCTCCCATCTTTCTAGTAATGTTAAGCGGGTTTACATGTGTTGTGATTTCGTCAGAATGCCAGGCTGATGGCAGATTTGTACAAGGAGCTTCATTCACAGGCTTGTCTGTTCTGCGCCTTTAGAGTCAGTAAATGTGTTAGTAAACGTGAAATCTTCAGTTTGGCCATTTGTTGACTCTCAAGAGCAAACTTAGCGGTTTTGCCCAAACCGTTTACGTCATACATAAAGCCTGGAGCAGTGCCGAGTGGGATGGTCCAAGTCTCTGCTCGCTTTGGTGGAGCATTGTACTTTAGGCTCTGCAGAGTGCATGCACAGTATGAGAATAGAGTGTGACTCTGTCTGGTTGCTGTCGATGGATTATAAGTGTTTTTATTTCCTCTTTCCCCAGAATGAAATGTTCATTTAAAGAGCAGTGAAAGTTTAAGACGCACGCACGCACGCGCACACACACACAAACACACACACACACACACACACACACACACACACACCACACACACGACAGTACAAGACAGTTAATGCACTCTGCATAAACTTAAATTCTCTCTCTGTCTCTCTGCCTTTCTCTCTCTCTCTCTTCACAGTCCCCCCAAGCCACAGTTTGCCAACTGGCTCATAGAGCAGGTGCAGACCGGCCAGTACAAGGGCCTGTGTTACGTGGAGCAAAACAAGTTCAGAGTCCCCTGGAAGCACAACTCCAGAAAGGACTGCAACGATGAGGACAGTAAAATATTCAGGGTAAGTCAGTTTCCTGTATCATGTGACTGCGGTGCTGTGGGAGGGTGGAAAAACCTGTTTTGATAAAGTGTTTATGGCCTTGAAAGTATTTACTGTAATGAACTTATTAACACCATAAGAGGTCTAGAAGGCATAGTAAAACTCCCAAGTCCCTCTTGGAATATTATAGTGATAGGAGATAAAAATGCAGTTACATATTATATGGCCATTTAATATAGTACCACATGCACAAGTTGTTATGGGGATATTATATTAATTGTTCTGGGATGGATTGCTTCACTCCATTAGGGTCAGAGTGCTCATTATGGCAGGTGTCAGTTACAGCTGGAGACAAGTAAAGTACTGTTTTGTCATTTGCAAGACATGGCTAATATAGATTGCAATACTGTTGCTTTATTTAAATTGTCATTTTAATGGTTCACAGGCATGGGCAGTGGCAAGTGGTAAAATCAATGAGTTCCCTAACGACAAAGCCAAGTGGAAAACCAACTTCCGCTGCGCGCTGAACAACCTCACCAAGCGCTTCAAGATGGTCAGTGATAATTCCAAGAATTCGGAGGATCCTCATAAAATCTATGAGATCATCAACACTGAGTGTAAGGCATTAGTAATCCAGGACTTCCTTGGGAGTAATGCGGGACCATTTTGAATCGGATGACTTATAATGTGTAATATCTTCCTCTGCAGATAACTACGAAAGCCAGCAAACAGACGACTCCCCTGATGATTTCGACATCTACAGCTCCCCGATCGAATACTTGCCTTCAGGCACTGAGGTAGAGTACTGGGTGCAACCACCACACTGTAGCATACATTAACACACTCTTCACTCATCTTTATTCTATCATGTTAACTGATCTCCCACTGGCTTTTTTTTCCCTCATATTATTTGCCGCTCTTTATCTGAAATGCTAAAGTTTTGTCTCTTTTTCTTTTCTTTTTTTTTTTTCTCCTAACAGCACATTCTTCTCAACCATTTAATGACCTTAGACCTTGGCAGTAATCAAGCAGGTACAGTGCCTTATCCTGTGAACAGCAGGAAATTATTCTATTCAGCCATTCCTGTCCTTCAACTTGTTAATTTGGCGGAAGGATGTTTTTGTGATTATAACGCATGGCTAAACGGGGGTGATCTGTGTTTAATTGTTTTTAACTGTTGACCGTGACAGAAGAGCAGCAATGGACAGAGAACTACGGCCAGCAGCCCGCAGCCGTCCCTGTCAGCTACCCTGCCATTCAGCCTGCAGCAGCAGAGCCACTGCCGGGCTCAGGGACCCACACACAACCACCCATCTACTGCCGTATGTTCAGCCGCTAGATAAACCACATTCCTTAAATATAGTCCATATGCATTGTTAAAACTTTAGTCCAAAATAGCAGCATATGGCAGAAGTTCAGCCGTTTTTTTTTTTTTTTTTTTTTTTTTTTTCAGAATTGTTCAGCCATTATACACAATTTTGTCTTCCCTTTAATTCATGTGTTTAAGTCTAAATTTATCCAGTTAGATTGTAACTGGACACGTTTGTACACAAACTGTAATCCTTAACATTTTATTGTTAACTGTTTTCTCTTCACAGCAAATCCAGAGCCAGTGTTCAGCTCACCTCCCCAGCCATCCATCTATGACCTGGAGATCTCTATCCACTACAGGAAAAGAGAAATGCTAAAGTTTTCGCTGCGCAGTCCACGTGTGCAGCTCCACTACCAGCAAGAGGCCCCTGAACTCAACGCCCAGCCCATTTGCTTCCCCACCACTGCCGGCCTGCTGGACCGCAAACAGGTACAACACGATTTTCATTTGTTGAAAAATTTACCTAAAAAATTGAACACAGTTACAGAGGCAACTGTTGGCAATGTGACCTGCATTCATTGGTGCACTTTGTGAAGCAGTTACTTGAGAGAAGCAGAAAAAAAAATCAGTGTTAACATAAGATTATATTATCTGTCCCATTGCAGAACAAAAGCCTCTTTCTAGACTCACCATTCTGCACCGATGTTCAAAAACTGTACAGGAAGAAATTCAGCAGAAAAGAGGAAGAGATACTGATCTCTGCCTGAGCTGAGCTGAGTAGGGAACGGAACTCTTATTTTTTTTGTCCCAAGTATAAAAACTTGTTCTTACCATGCTATCACTCCCTCCACCTGTGTGTGTAACCCACTGCAGCACGCAGCAAGTCCATGTCTGTTCTGTGGTTAGAGCTGAAAGTCTGGTAAAGACCTGAACTGAAACTGAAACTGAGGTCTACGTAAAGCAGGCAGGATGAGGGAATGTGGGTATACCCACCCAGACAAATTAATGAAAGGAATGCATTGAAGATCACATACTGGGGAAATGTATCAGTATTACAAAGGATGGGATTTTGTCTTTTACATTGATTTATATTGCTGCATTAACCTGTGCATTTTTATTGTATGGCATTAACAGTTTTTTTCTCAACACAACTTCCTATCCACCAGATTGAGTACACCGAGCGCATCCTTAATAGCATCCAGAGAGGCCTACTCCTGGAGGTACGGGACACAGGGATCTATGCCTGCAGGCAGGATAGGTGCCATGTGTTTGCCAGTACAAATGACCCCAGTGTGGCCCATCCAGATCCAAGGAAGCTGCCCCCAAATACCATGATTGAGCTCCTCAGCTTTGAGAAGTATGTAAATGGTAGGTGTGGATGAAATCTGTTCCCAAGAGGCATTTTTACAAAACAGAGCTAGCATTATTGAACTATTGGCAAGGCTTGGGTGTTAAGAAAGTCTAATCCGTAAATCTAGTTAGCTTTTGTCTGAAGTCAGCTTTAGGTGTACAGTACAATGTTCATGCTTTGGCCTGGATGTGTTTCAGAACTTAAGCAGTTTAAAGAGAACAACGGTGGCTCCCCTGACTACACCATCAACATGTGCTTCGGAGAGAAGTTTCCCGATGGAAAACCCCTGGAGAAGAAGCTCATCGTAGTCAAGGTAGCGCTCGGTCTTATCTCCTGTGACCATCACCTTGCAAACACATAGGGGTTCAGCCTCCTTAGAATGTGTAAAATCTAGAACCACAGTTCAGCTGTCATCGTTCTCTCTCTCTCCACATAATCTGTCTTTTGTCTTCCTCTTTTTTTCATCTCACATCTGTCTCTCCCTCTCCTCCTCCAGGTGGTTCCTCTGATCTGTCGACACTTTCATGAGATGGCACAGCTGGAGGGGGCCTCATCTCTTCACAGCGCCAACGTCAGCCTGCAGATTTCACACAACAGCCTCTATGATCTCATTAACTCTGTTTTCAGTCTGCCGATAGCTGAAGATCCGTTGCAGGTCTTCTAGACTAGATATTGCAAGTTCACCTCCCACTGACTTCTTCTAGCCCTCTATAAAAACTCCCAAGCCTAGCCAAATGGCGAGCGAATCCTGTGGCATCCTGAACATGGCAGCTGAGGCCACAAGCACAGTTCGAGGTTACCACACTTAATGAAGCTCCATTCCATTTTGGGCTAGAAATATGTCTTATGTTTTGCACTCATCTTCTGTTCACTTTATGAATTCTTTTCTAATAGCACTCTTAAAGTATTGGAAAATGCTGACTTTATTAATATCCTTGCACCGTTGATCCAGGTAGATACAGAATTGTCCAGTATTGGACTGATATTTTACTTGAGTTGATGTTATCAAAAGGCCAGTGGTCTGGAGTTATACTAGAGTTTTATACAAACAATTACTTGTAAAGGTCAAATCATCTCCATAACGTGTGATTCATTTGATTTTATATCAGACAGAGGAAGGCTAGCATGCTGTAAATCTGTTCTCACACGTATTTTTGTAAAATATTTCTTGCAAAGTTAGGGAATCCATGTGTCATACTTTTTTATTTATGTGTCATAACCTGTGTGTTGTTGACAATACTTTGCACTTTTGCTGGGTCATGCTGTTAACCATTACTGTTATTTTGCTGCTGTTCATCATTAACATTCAAACTAAGCCTTTAAACACTTGAATCTCACCTGGACTGTTTCTGCTACCCATATACACTGATTTGCCGTCTCATGCAGCCTGTACTGTTATATACATTACTCAGGAGATATATCTGCATCAATAAAGACTGCCGGCTGATTATTGGCTATCATAACATGTTGTTTTATACAATTTATACAATTTTTATATGATTTGTGTGAAGGATTTTTGTCTGGTTGTATGTCACATTCAGGCCCTTTTGCATTGATAAGATGCACTGACTCCATGCTACCAAGGCCATAGGCCTGAGGCATGCCAGACACAGGGAGACAAGACCAGGCAGATTTGCTCCTTTCATGAACACAGAGCTGTTGACCTCTAACACACTTAGGTAAGGATATCTCCTCTACATAAGGCATGCCAGTGAGCAACCCTCAGAATTGGTGTGGTATTACTCATTCACACTTGTAGCGCTCATACTCTTCTCTTCAGCTGATCAACAATAAACATCCTTTGCATAAGACATGACAGTTTCCTGAAATCTTCACTTTTAGACTTGATCATAATCTCACTAATTTTCCATCACAGTTTCCATAGTGTATCTGATCATCCTTGACACCTCTGCTCATTATCTACCCGGAGACTGGAATAACAAGGTACAGGGCAGGTATTTCAATAGCATCCTTGCAAGCATACACTCGAGCAAACCAGTTTTATGACCACTACAGGATTTTCTCAAACCTTTACCCTAGTCTCTGTGCAGTGCCTACCTTTGTCCATCGTAATCTGACTAGGTGATTGTTAACCTGTCACATGGTCACTGTGATAGAGGTGTAAGTATTTAGTCCAGATGAGGATTTACTCTATATGGAGGCAATATACAGTGAAAAACAAAATGCAGGGTGAAGGAAATGTTCAACAGATCATGAGACCAAACTGTTAAGGAAAATTCGTTAAAGGAGTTCCCCTGATGGACCTTCATTGCATTCCCTCAAGTTCATTCATTACATTATTTAATGATGATGCAAAATAAAGGTCACACATTGCCATTTTTTTAATTAAAACATTGTCCCAAAAAAGATATTTACAAATGATCATGCAGAACCTCTGTTTTCCATCCGCCGTGGCTCAGATTGAAATGGTAACACCAGAGAAGTCAGGTGGTTACAGGCCAAGACACTGCAGTGGTGCAAATGCCACTATGATCCTGATAGTTCATCACCTACATGAAGCCTCGCCACAGAAGTGTCAATCCAGTCAAATGTTACCACTTCAAGCACCTTAATCCTTATAGAGCATCCACTTAACAGGACTGAACATGAGCAAATAAAAGCGGAGTTAAACAAAGCCTTTTCATAACGATTTATCATGTTGTGTTCCCTCTTTGAAACACCTGGCCTATTAGATCAAGTCAATCAAGACAGTGAAATACATTCAGATGAACATGAGCACCTCTTGTCAGTTTCTCACTCACACCTCCATTTCATAGACCAATAAATTTCAGTGACAAGGAACAAGGCAAGTCCACCCACTCCCAGAGTCTGTGCTGTATCTGTACTGTAGGCACACACGCTATAAACACAAATCCTCAACAAGCAGAGATGATTTTTCTTTCTCTCTTGAACACATACTCAACTTAGGTGTAATATGTTCAATCAGGATTAGCAAAAGATACCAAAAAGACTCCGGTTTGCCTAAAAAAATGTGCATCCAGATCATGATTAATTTAACACAGACTTCATAGTTGACAGTGAAACAATACAACCATGTGTTTGCTCGTCTTATTCCCTCCCATCTCAACATTTGTCAGTGCTGTGGTGTCCTGCATAGGCCCATGTACTTATAAAACACAGCCAATGTGAAATGCATTCCATTAACTTCAACATATGGAATAGAAATCGATTTGATATAAGCTTGCAATTATCAAATTATCAAATATGAGATTGCTAAACAGATGCATCGCAGCTGACGCACATTTTAATACAAGAGGAAATGTGGTTTATATTAATTATCTCCGTGGACAAGAGAGCACCAAGTTGGACAGCAACAAAACCTGCGCTTGAAACATGATTTGCATGAAGGCGGGGTTGTACCTCATTGGGTCACAAGAAGCAAATTCTGTTTGACAATCCCTCTAACTGAAATAAAATCAAAGTTATACTACATACCGAGTATATAATGTGTTAAGTGTTAAGTCTGCTGCTTGATACAGAATGCCCCAGACACATTAAAATTCACTTATTCAGGGAAACAGTGTGATCATTTTTATTTTTCCCTGTTTGGCACATGAACCAATGAGCCACTTGCTACGTAGTTCTCCCCATTTAAATTATAGGCTGATAAAAAGACAATGGTGAGTTTCAAAACTTTCAAAGAAGTATTTTAAGAAAACACAGAAGTCAAAAGATGACGTCTACTATTGGAGAAGTGGGTCTTTTTCATTTCACACTTCGGAGCTAAAATCAGCTCTACTACGCTGGCCCCCCGTTTTTCCTGTTATGCACCAATGTTCATTGTGGATGGTTAATTATCAGTCATCACAATGCAGCTTAGCTCAGTAGTTCAATACATAAGTCACTTAATGTTATGTTAAATCATAAGTCATTATACAGTACACGCGGACATCAGAGATGTGGAAGACCGATAACAGAGGCATTTGAAAATACAAAACATAAATCAATTAAATTTATGAACCATAAACATTCAATCATTCACGACAGGGATCCAAACTGAAAGGTAACATACAAGTGGATATCAAATCTATATTATTTACAACCAAATCTAAAATTGTTTTATTAGTCTACCTATATTTTTCTACAAAAATTGCATAACAGTGTCTTTCCTCAATGTGACAATCTTCTTAAATAAATCTCTTCTTAAGTAAATCTCAGCTTATTTTCTATTCCATTTCTTAACCAACAAAATTGCTTGCCACTGATAAATACCCCTTCCCTCCCACAAAAACAAAAAGGCCATAGAAAACTAAAGGTCCACACTGCATCCTCTAAGACATTATGCCTGTAGAGGAAAGCTACCTGAATTATCACTCAATGAGAGGGGTCTTTGAGATCTGCCTCTTTAAGACACAACCTCTGGATCTCTCATTAAGCTTTGAAGCAGAACTACACAATGACCGGTGATGGCAGTGACAGTCCGAGAGCGACACACCACTGGGTTTTTCTTCAAGTGATCAACAAAAAAGTGTTTGTTTTCTCAAAAATGCATGAAAATGCAAAAGTGGATGCAATGGAGAACACCCCAGTTCCACCTCAAAGCAGTGAACAGAAACAAATATAGCACTATTGAGTCCACACCCAATGGTATGATCCAGTGGGAATAACACAAAGATGAGTATGTTTGAGTGCTTGGGAGGGGTGCTGCCGTTCTTGGCCACGTTTCTTCTTCATGGACTCTCAGAGTTTTTCATGGCCTCTGCTTGTGTCTTCCCTTCCTCTCCTTTCTTATGTTTCCGGGCGTGTTTGTATTTGTCCACGTATGCCTTGACCAGATTGGCCACCTTCACTGGGTTGATCTCCCCACTCTTGCTGTGGCATACCTGATGACCAGGGGCAGAATTACATGCAGGTTACTCAGGAAAAAAAACAAAAACACACTCAAAAAACAAAACAAAACAAACAAAAAACACCGACATGTACGCCCTTTTCGAATGGGTTTAGTTTTACAGTAGGATGTCAGGTTTTTTATGTATGACAGATGTCCTCAGTAAAATTGGTCTTGCCCGAATCAAACATGTCCTTTCCTTTGATAAATTTAATCCTGTCCAAATGGAAACCCATGTATCATATTTAACAGACAGACATGTTCGCAAAGGTTATTATCAATATCAGATACTACAGGCCCTTTATCTGAACTAATCCTGCTCAAATAAGCCTTTAGTCACAGAGAAATATCCCAGCTGATTTATCAAAAAGCTACTGGGCTTAAACTTCCTGAGGGAATGAGTAAGCTTTCAATATCTTGGCAAAACATATATCCCACCTTCTGGACCGCCTTGCGTAGAATCTCTTTGTATTCATCTTTGTTGATATCTCTCTTCTGGTAGAATGGCTTGATGGCTAGCTTCACTTCCTCTATAGCTCTCTCTTGCATGTGCAGCTTCTTCAAATACTGTGGGCAGGAATGAAGCATCACTCATGTCATATTGAATCACAATTATTCTCAGACCACTGAGGCCCCAACAGAACATTCAGAAATTTGTGCTTTAATTGGCTTGATGTCTGTTCTATTTATTATATACAGCTCTGCATTTGAGAAAGCAGAGATAACATGACTCTATTCTGAAACAATGAAAGCCCACTTCACCTTGTCTTTCCTCGACAGATCCCCTTCCTCTGCCTCACTGGTCTCCCCTTGCCCAGTGGTAGATAACCCTTGAGGAAGTACACCATCAGAGCTAGAGGAGGCACTGAGGTTACCAGCACCACCCTTCTTAGAGGGGTCAGTGCCAGGGACAGCACCTGGGGTGTCCTGTGAGAGTCAGGGGGGGTGTATGCAAAATAATAAATTAGATATTGTGAAAATAAGAGAAGAAAAAAAAAAACATCAATGGATGAAAAATGAAATGGATGAAATGAAAAATGAAAAAACAATGGATAACTGCAGATAAAAGCTGTGGCCTGCACCACATCATTTTAACATTATCTTAAAGACTGTTATTTTGGAGGAGTGGTTTCCTCATCAGCATAACAAAACAAGTTTTGGTTTCCATAGTTCATGTTTAACTTTCATTTCGCCTGAAATCGTTTCAGCATCAGTTGCAGTTTCAGTCACATGACTAAGGCAACGACAACACAGTTGCTCACTTTAAGTAAAGACTGCCACCCTCTGGTCATTTAATCACTGCAACAGACAGAAGGCTTCTGAAATAGCTGGATGCTGCATGTATCTGAGTGGCTGTGCAGTAACAAGTGGCGGATCCTACCTGACTGAGTGACTGAATCGAGGAAGAGGGTCTGCGAGCTCCTTCTTGCTTCAGTTTCAGTTTATACAGCGCCAGCTCTGAAAAGGGGGGAAAAAGATGAGAAAAGAAACATTCAAAAAGCTTTTAACCTGAGAGCCATATATGTAAAACATTTTTTGATCCCTGCTTAGTAAAATAAAGATTAAATATTCCAACTTTTTGGTAACTGATGTGTGTATCAGTATCAATGAGAAAAAACAGCCATATAGTCCATTATATGTTCTTGTTAATGTCTATTGGTAGAAAGCAAATTAGATCTACTGGAAATACTCACTACTTGCAGATTTCTCAGGTTGAGGTCCATCTGGCTCCTGTATGTTCCAGGTAACCCTTTTCACTGGGGTTTTGGATTTGGCTCCAGTTGTGGCCGGCGCCTGCTCTCCTTCACTCTTCGCCTGCTCCCCTTCCTTCTCCTGTTTGACAGTGGCACCACTTCCCTCTGTCTTCTCCGACTTCACAAAGTCAAGGTTGTCCAGCATCACGTCCACATTGAAGTCATCGTCAGACTCTGAGAGCTGCTCAGGTTCCTGCTTTACTGGGGCTGTCAAAACAACAGGGCTTGGTTGTCCTGTGGGGGGCGCTGATGCTGGTGGAGGAGAGCTTTCCCTCTGGAGACTGTCTGCTGTGACAGCTGAGGATGTGGAAGGTTGACTGGCCACTGTCAAAAACGAGGTGACATTAGTGGGTGACTGATGGCTCATCTCTGGAGAAGTGGGCTCAGATTTAATTGTGACAGTTTCATAAGTTTCTTTGATGGGAACCACTTTCTCTTCTTTGATGTCCTTATCTATGTCTTTGACATCCACTGGAGGTGTTTCAATTTCTTCTTTCTTGAGTGGTTTTACACTTGGAGAGTCTTCAAATATATCAAGAGAAGGCATTTTCTCTTTTTTGATTTCTAGTTGTGTGACCAGTCCTGTTGAGGCTTTGCTCTCTGGCCTGAGGTCTTTATTTTCCTTTTTAACCTCAGAAACGGAGGTGCAGGATGGCATCTCACTCTTTTTCATTTTAGCATCTTTGACTTCTTTGATGGAGCTTCGAGAGAGATCCTTCTCTTTCCTCTTGTCTTTTAATTGTCTTGTGTCTTTAGAGGATGAACTAGAGGATCCAGATGCTTTCTGTGAACTCTTGGATGATGCCTCTTTTTTCCTCCTCTCTCTTGAACTGGATCTAGACCTGGGTCTCTTTTTGTCTTTTGATCGTGATTCAACCTTGTCTCTTGAATAGTGCGATGATGACTGCGACCGTGCGTAATCTTTCCTCCTTTCCCTGGATTCTGATCTGGACCTGGACCTTGATCTTGATCTTGAGCGAGACCGACCACGCCTCTTATCTTTTGATGTCCGACCTCTATCACGATCACTCCTTCTGCCATCATCCCTCTCCCTGCTCCCTCGCTTAGATTTCTTCCTCCTTGATCGTTCTCTGCTGCTAGAGCTGGAGTCAGACCTAAAATCCATAATGACAGATAAGACCCTTAACTGAGAGACACTACTGGCTTCTCAGTTCTAAAGCAATCTTTACACAAAGCATTTTCACCCTGTTATTTGTGGATCAGAATCTATTAGTTTGACATCTGTATAAAGGTTTCAAACCAGGGAAAAGGGGGGCTAAAATAACCTGGATCTGATCCATTTTATGACCTTGGAGAAAACCAGTCAAGCCTCCAGGTCATGGCTATGCCAAGGTAAAATATGGAAACAGAATTCTTAATTATATTAATTCTATCCTGGTTTTATCATAACATTTTATTTTTTATTACTGTCAGCTGTGTAAAGACGGCTAAAGAAACCAAAAAACACATTACATGGTTGGCACACAGAATACTAAGCAAATGATAAGAGTCAATTACATATTTACCTGGATCGTCTTCTGTCCTTGGATCGTGATCGCTGCCTTTTCCTGCGTGATCTATCAGAGGAATCAGACTGAGAGCTGTCTGACGAGGAGCGTGCCCTCCTCCTTTCTCTCGATCTTGACCGCCTGGTAGCCCCCTCTCTGTCTCTGTCTTTGTCTTTGTCCTTGTCCTTTCCCCTCCTTCTGCCTCCCTGTCCTGAGGCATGTCGGTCTTCTCTCCGACTTCTGCCTCTCTCTGAGCTACTTGAGCTAGAGCGACGCTCCCTAGATGACCCATCTTTTTTGGAGTTGTTCTTTCCATGGCCCAATTCCCTGGCTGGGGACCTGGACTGGGAGATGGACCTGTTTGGACTGTCCTTGAGCTCAGATTTGATCTCTGCCTTTTGTTTTTTCTTGGTGGGAACTGAGCTGGATGCTAATGAATCCGTCTCGTGGATAGAGGGAGTACTATTGGAGGTTGGGACCGTCTGCCTCGTCTCATCCCCTGGATTTTCTCTGTCACTCTTTACAAGATCAAAGCTGCCAGGAAGACATGGTGTGGATTCTGTTGTCTCTAATTTCAAAGGATTTTTTAAGCTGTGGCCACAAATTTCAGGTTCCCTGGCGCTGGAGGTGGGAGCTGAGCTGGATACTGATGAATCTGTTTTATGATTAGAGGAGGTACTGTTGGGAGTTTGGACATTCTGCCCTCTCTCCTCTCCTGGGTTCTCTGTCTCAGTCTTTACGTGGCACAGGCTGTGAGGAAGAGGTGGTGTGGAATTTGTCATTACTGATTTAAAAGATTCTCTAGCATTGGCTAACCCTGGTTCTTTCTTAATTTCAATGTTAGCGAATACTGATAGTTTCTCAAATTTACTATCAGCTAATCCTGGTTCTTTCTCACGTTCATTATCATGTAATGTCTGTTTCTCAAAACTAGTGTCACGTGATCCTGGTTCGTCGTTAACGTCAGTGTAAGGTGATGTGGTTTGTCTCTTAAAATTACTATCAGCTGATCCTGGTTCTCTCTTAACTTTGACATGTTCCCTCAAGGCACCGTCCTCTTGTGATACATTATCCTGAGCATTGGTCCTCCTTGGTTCCTCCTGTGAGATCTTAATCTCCTGTGTTTCAGCTTTAACCTGAACCAAGCCTTGCTTACTTTGCCCTAACACTTCTTTCCTTCCTAGACCAGGAGCCTTCCTCTCAGATGTTGTGTGCTGGGTTTTGCTGTCATGACTCTCTCCGTCACCTTCACTGTCTGAGCTGTTGGAGTCTGACAGAGTGGGATGAAAGGGATCATACACATTACTATCTTCCCTCTCCTTTTTGACGGGTGTACATGAGGCCAGCAGCATCTGTTTATCCCTGTGCTGCCGTCTCTTTCTTGCCTCCTCATTCTCTGTATTCCAGCTCTCCTGTGTACTCCTTCCAACAACTGTGGATGATGTATTGCTTAGCCACCGCGAATGCCACGAGTTCCCACTGGAGTTAATGCGGAAGCTCACTGCTGATGATGATGCTGATGAGGAGGAAACGCATGGCTGGCTGGCTGAAGAATCAGTGGAGGAGGAGGAGGAGGAGGAAGAGGTGAACGAGTTAGAGAAGGATGATGAGGGACCTGCTCTGTCAGGTCTTTGTCTGTGGGTCTGACCGTCAGCCCTGCCTTGCTGCTGGTCTATACTTTTCTGCCTGTCCTTGTCCCCAGCAAGATTGTTAATACCCGTTTCAGGCAAGCCATTACTACTGCTGCTTCCCGTACTACTTCTGTTACTGCCACTACTACCATTGTGACTGGTGCCACCATTTGTGAGACCACTGGTCTCACGTTTTATTTTTGGTATCCTAGGCAGCACTGACACATCCACCCACACAGGCTTCGTAGGTGGCTTTTTAGGTTGGGATGATGATGATGATCTATATTTGCTCTTGGAGCTGGAGTCTGGATTGGGGTGGATTGAAGAGGAGGCGTTCCCTGTATAAGATTCACTGCGGGCACTAACTTCACTGGTTCGCCGGTGGTTAAGTCCAGGAGCGGGGCTGGGTCTGTTGGGGTGGGGGGGCTGCAAGCGAGAATGACCTGCAGGTGGTAAATGAGAATGGGGAGCTGCCTGGGTATGGCTGGCCTGGGAGGGGGAAAACGGAGACAGGCTAGGAGAGCTCTGGGAGGAGGAAGGTCTTTTCAGGAGGCTACTAGAGGATGCTGGTAGGTCTCCGTTACGTTGCAAAGAGAGAGAGCTGCTTCCTGGGTTTGGTGGCAACCCTGGGTTGGCCCGAGTGCTGGTTTCTCCTGAACTGCTGCCGGGTTTCAATGCGGGTGACAAATTCACTGTAACACAAGAAATTTGTGAATGATTAAAATGCAAATGTTAATGTTAACAGCTGGATAATCAAATTCTCTGATGTGTTTAATGATGACAGGAAGTGAAAAATGAATTCAATATCGCTAATGTTTCCCAAGGATATGGTGCAGGACAAAAAATCAGAGCTTATGCTTGATCAGAATCATCCTTCATTTGTCCAGGAAATGTTGAGTGTAGGCAACTTAAACCTACACTTGGGAACATAATAACGGCACACACACAAAAAAAAATTAACTAAAAAGAAAATCCAGCATCAGGCCTTATCATTCAACCTAAAACAATCAGCACAATTATCCACATGGTGGCTCTTGCACCTGTGGACAAGCCACTTTGAGATGGCTGAGGTTCAAAGCAGTGTGGACTTTGAAACATATTAAGAACAGCAAAAACAATACTACCAAAAATCAAGGCCAGTGTGACATCTGAAAGCCTGATACAACATTGACGCTTGCTTAAACAGTGTTTTAATCACACTGGTGACAATTTAAAAAGAAATAAGCCATACACACACTTACTTGGCTTTGTAGCCTTGAGGGAGCCATCTCTGTTGATGACCACATCCGAGCTGTCCATCAAGAGCATGCTCTGCCCTGACAGGATGCTCCCCAGCAGGTCAGGCACAGGGGTGGCCTCCATAATGCTCGCTGGCTGGGGGATGTCCATAGCCCTCCTGGTATACCATGGCAAAATCAAACATGTAATTAGGCTCGCCATAATTCCCAGACATTTACCCAAATTAGATTCCATATTGTTTACAACAAAGCTTGTGTGGAACAGTATGAGATACAAAATGTACGAGCAAGTGTGATGTTTATGACAATACATGCCAAGGCAATGGGATGAGTGATACCTGGAAAAGCTGGCAGTGATTGGTCGTGCTACAGGCTGATGAGAGCGAAGGGCAGAGTGGGAGATGCCTCGTCTCTTGGCCTCCAGCAGAGATGTGACCCGGGCGTGCTGCTCGTCATCCTCACTGATCAAGCAATATCAACAACATTCAGTTTTGAGAGATAAATTGACTAGATATCTGTACAACTACTTAAAATATCTAACATTGTATGTCTTAAAGACTTAAATGCGTACTGTCCATATACCTGAACAGCTGATGGTGCTAATCAAACAATGACTAACAACATATCTTATTACCCATCAACAAATGGATCCAAGTCACATGGATCTCCATATACAGAGAGGGAGGCAGCGCCTATGTCAGCCCGCATGCTGCCCAGACTGTGCTCTGAGGGCCGGTACACTGTGGGAAGAGATGAGCCCTTCTTGGGCTTTGCAATCCCAAGGTTACGGGCAATACGGCCACGGGGTGTTTGCTTTTTCACCACCTAGTGGAAGCAACAACACAGAAACATACTGATAAGATTCAGTGTGTCAAATATACACAGTTAAATAATGAAAAACCAACTGCCTCCTTCTGGGGTTGAACAGACTCACCATCTTTTTTCTGGATTTTGTTCTCCTTACTTTCCGTTTCCGCCTCTTCACTCCTGTACTGGCTGCTTTGCCCTTTTCACCTTTACCTGAGGATGTCTTCTTGCTTTTGCCTTTTCTCCGCTTAACTATAAAAACATTGACATTCATCCCTCAGCACTAACATATTACTATTCAGACTTCATGCTTACATGTTTATAAATCCACATGCTTACATTTTCACTCAGCTGATTTTGGTATGTGTCATGTGTTTGAATGTGCATGTGTCTTACCTGTCCTGCGCCGGCGGCTAGACATGGCACGAGGTGTGAGGTCCCGTATGTACACAGCTGTGTTGAGCCCAGCCACCACGGCGTTTATAGTCTCATCCAACCAAGTGGACTGCATCAGATACCTGGGAGCCAACTGGTCAGAGAAAGGCTGCATCAGACCCACGGACTTTCACACACCAGTCTACCTAACTCCCACACATGCACTACCCTTCAAACACAATCTCTGTGATTACCAATAAATTTAAACAAATGCCAGAAACACACATGCCAAAATTTCTCTTTTTTTTTTTTTTTTCAGAAACACCAAAAAATGTTATCAAAAAGCAACAGTCTTTGATGAGTCACAAATGTCATCTCTATAACTAATTTGCACCGTAACAAATTTCACTTGCAGGATCCAACATATGTAGCAACATGAGCATACGTTGTAATAGTGAGTTATTTTATATGGTATTAAGACCACACTCAAACAACTGGAGTCGAGGTTCTACCTTACATGAAATGCAAAGAATCCACAGCAGAATCCACACCTTCAAAAACTCTCTCTACTGAAAGGCCATGGTTATCATTATGTTTCAGCCACTGGGGCCTGCATAAGACATAGTAATAACTTGTTAAAAAAAAGCCAAGACAGAAGCGCCACGCCTCATGCCAAACCTGTGCTGTGCGTGCCTGTGTGATGCGATGGCGGTTGACGTTGGCGCGAACCCTCTCGCTCTGTTGGGTTCGGGCGATAGCTCGGGTGGGCCCTGCCGCAGAGGATCGGGAGCGACTGGTAGTGGGACGGGCGCTAGAAGAAAGGCTCTCTGTCTCACTGAGCTCCTCCGCTGAACCCCCTGGGTCAAGAAGATTTAATTGACTCATGTCAAAGGATATTGTGAAAGAATGTCTGAGTTTATACAACATTCTGTTTTGTCTGATAGTAGAATTTTTAATGTAGATTTTGTACTGCATGATGTTGTGAATAATTCTGTAAGTTAGGGAAAAAAACATGCTATAATACAATATTTTCCAAGACCAATAATTTACCTAATTCAATTATGTAAAGTAGTTGTCAAAAAAATTGTCAGATTTTTTTTTTTCTTTTTCAAAAGACTGCCTGACTGTAAAAAAACATTTTTTTTTTGAGAAACTTCAAAGTGCACAAAACTTAAAAAGGCTTACGTGAATGACGGTTATTGGCTTCACACTCAGGACAGAACCATTCCTCTACAGGAACAGCATCCAGAGGTGGTGTGAGACACTCCATATGGTAGCTACAATAACAACAACAACAACAACAACAACAACAACAACAACAAAAGAGAGAGAGAGAGAATAAAAGAGAAAAAAGTGAAAAAAGGATGCCAAAGGCACTGACAACATTTATTTGTAAACACTTTGACAAAGTGGACGATTCCAAAAATAGCTTTCCAAACACAACACAAGCATTTCTCTCCCTCTCACCCTGCGTCACACCCGTCACAGAGCAGGAGGCGGTCCTCGCGGTCACTGCCCCCACACACCTCACAGCTGGTGTGCTCCAGGTCCAAATCCACCGCATCTTCTTGACCTTCCTTCACAGGCTTTTGCACTGTGATCTGAACGAAACCATGACAACAGATATAACACACAGGCAATCACTCAACAGAAGGGATATCAAGTATAATGGCTGTTGGATAAACAAAGGCTGAATGAATGACTAAACAATGAGCAAAAATTGAGTTCCAAAAAAATCAAACCAAAACAAACAGACAATTATGTGCGTGGAAGATGAATGCACTCACCATCTTCTGCACTTTGCCTCCAAAACATTTCCTTAGGTATATGTTGCTGAAGACAATGCGGTCTACAGGGCACGAGTTTGCATTCTAAACAGCGAAGAGGAAAAACAGAGATTAGCACTGATGCATTCTGCTTCCATTAAAATGTCCTCTTAGTAATACAATGCTTGCTCCTTTGACTTCCACGACATAAAGTCCGACCCACCTTGGACCACTCAAGGATGCAATCGAGGCAGAAGTAGTGCTCACAGCTCTCCGGTGTGGCCACAGGCTGGCTGCTGAATGAATTAAGGCAGATGGGACACTTTTCTGTGTCTTCATCTGAGCTAAGCAACGCGAAGTCAGCAGAGGTTCCTCCTTCTGCTCCCTCCACAGCCTTGCCATCTTCCTCCTCCTCGTCTGAGAAAAGCAGGCACAAAGATATTATGGGTTATACTTGAAAAATAACTAACATAACATCTTAAAATGCTGTATTGTAACAAGTGATCACTCAAAATATAATTATAGAGGATATTATTCATATGCCTAGCAGAAAACTACTCTGTGTAGCTTATCGTACATTCACAGATGCTCACCATCACTCTCATCCTCCTCATCCTCTTCTTCTACCCCCTCACCATCTTCCTCTCCATTAAGGTCATCATCCTCTTCCTCCTCACCACTGTCTGAACCCCCATCCTCAGAGTCCTCTCCAACATCATCTGAGTCATCTAGAGGCAAAAACATAAACGTAACAGACAATGGGTGAGGATTCAACAAAAGCACGTCTTGATTCATTCATGAACTCCATTTCTACTGAGGAAAACAAGTTATACACGCTACCTGAGATGGCCCACACTGCTGCCCTCTTTCCTTTGCTGTGGGATGCATTGTGGTTGATCAGCTCATCCTGGCTGTCGTCTTCATCCATGGCTGACCATCAGAAGATCACCAGAACAGTTCTCTGGGACTTATTCTCTAAAAACACTTTCTGTCTTTGCAAGAGAATATATAAGGAATAAATAAAGTTTGCACAAAGTTTTTATTTATCTACTTATTGATTTCCCCACATTGTTCACATTCATGCAATAACTGTCATAGTCCATATTTAATGAGTAAAAAAGATAATGAAAGACAGTGGGTCCAAGGTGATAGTGCAATGAAAAAAATACAAATACAGTAAAAAAATAACCAAGACAAAAAAACATTACTTTATGGTGCACTAATGTGAGGTACAGTATTGACTTGTTACAAAAGTGTACTTGCTTACCAACTGAGAATAACAGGTAAGACTCACTGCATGTAAGCTAAAGCTACTCACCTTGCAAAAGACAGGTGATGAGGTAATGGCTTTGAAACCAACTTTATGGCACTACAAGATGATGCTTCACTTCAGTCCTTAAGGACAGACAGCACAAAAATTACACTGCAATCAGCAAAAGTGATAAAAGTGGCACCAACACATTGCAACAGATAAAAAAAAGAAAAGGCAGGCTGACCCCATCGTGCACAGTTTAACTTGTGCAGATGAATGGGAGTTGAGAGCATTAATCAGCAGGGTCACCTTTCCCCATTTCCTTGGCAACTTCACAAAGGAAACTGCACCAACTGGGGCAACATGTAAACAACTAAGAACGTGTAAAGGTGCAAAAAGTCATGCAGTGAAGGAGACAGTGGCAGCGATCTTAGCCAAGCCCACATGTGACAGTTCAACAGCACTACTGCCTGCAAATATACAACTAGTTTATTTTAAAAGCGTTATGAAGCCCACCGAGACAGTGGCACTGGACGTCCCATGAGGGCAGGGCACATCAGCTGTCTAAATATACGTCTCAAATTAGATTTATACTGATTTTAGGGAAACGTGTTACCCTAGCTAGCCTGCAAACTCTGCTAGGCTCATGGCTACATTTGTAAACAAAGAAGAAAACCAGATAGCAAACAGGCGACACACTACACCTCAAATAAAATGTAAAAGCAACGTGTCACACACGCACCAATGGGCTCTGAATAATACATTTGTCGCTCTGTAACATTCGTATTGTTGCACAAAAACGCCAGCAAGCCAGTTTAGCTACGCTTTGGCTAGTAACATTAGCGTCAGCATTAGCCTCGGCACTGCTAAATTTAGCTAGCGTCAACTGAGGGCTTGTTCGGGATCTGCACTGAGGACGTTCATAAAGTGGGGCACTGCCAGGCAATTTTCCATTTGGCGCACATAACGCTGATGTGCTGTTCAAACGTCCAATGTGTATTTTACACCTACCCTATTTAGTTGTGTGAGGCATGTTTTCACTGATTTGAAGTCTCCACGGTTGTTGAGTGACACCGCCGGCTGGGTACGGACGGAAATGGCCGAGCGCACTCAGATCACTGTGGCACTCTTAAAGAGACACACGAATAACTTCACCCGAGGCTTCACCGTCATCTATCAATACCTTAAAACACATAATTGATCACATCAGCAGTTTCAATCAAACGTGTTTGACCCTCCTGCTTGTTGACCCCATTTTTTGCAATAGACAAAAATAAATGAACACAAAACGAAATGATGTACAATTCAACATAAGCATGGATGTAATGTGCCCTTTAGGTTCAGTCAACACACTTTGTGATTGCTGAGTAGACTGACATCAGTATTTATATCTTTAAATCATAGCTGCACATCATAATAATGAGTAGCAAGCTGCTGTAAGTTTTTAAAGAGGAAGGCCTTTTGAAAACAGTGTTGATTTTAATGTTAATAGCCCTATTAGCCTAGAGTAGGGTTGTTGTTTTTACAGCAAAGTCATATTTATCTTTATTTACCACCGCATCACTCCCTAAAATACACTGAATTTCGTTTTTATTTAGTTCTCTGCTCAAGGCATGGGCTACATCATGTATAATTTCTTTAAATTTATACATTCACTTTTTACAAACATTAGTGTCACTGAATGAAGAAGCCTTTCTGCAAGACTAACGTGAGCTGTACTGAATACCACATTTTGTGAATTAAACTACACACAAATGTGCAGCGGATTTATCAAAACAGCCATCAAGTGTTTGTCGCCCCCTGCCGGTGACTGTAAATACAGACAAAACAGCTGTTACATAACACGAGGTAATCCTGATTTGCTACTTTGTATAGTGAGGTAATGTGTATCCTGTCTGGGGACTTTTCTCTAAATAACCCCCGCACAGCTGTAAATAGACCAAAAATGGCTTAGGGAGGGTTAAACCTCGCGCAGATAAATTGTACAGAATGTGTCATGCGGAGTCCGATCGTGTCATATCACACACAACTGAGAACGCCATGTTCCCTTTCTGACAGGACCACATCAGACGCTTTATTGTTATTACCTATAAAGCAACGAAATCCTTCCACCAACATGCCCAGCTAGTTCGACAATAATTTATTTTTCGTGCTTTACATTAGAAATCCATGTGGCGTGGTGTCAACTCATAGTCAACGGTGACAAAAATCATTCCTAGAGACCGAGCGCTACTGTAGATTATCACATTAGTTTTGCTGTAATATCCCTTTAAGATATATTGTAAGATTATCATTGTTCTTTTCATAAGTGCAAATCTCAGATCTCTTAAAGTTAAAAGTTGTGACCCTAAACATGATTATTATTATTATTAGTAGTAGTACTATTACTATTATTATTATTATTGTTGTTGTTGTTGTTGTTGTTGTTGTTGTGAAACTTACATTCAAAGCGATATTATTTAAATTCATGTTATAGATACTAGAAACTACTAGGTGGCCATTCCTCTCAGGCGGATAGGTTGGCTGAAAAATTGCGTGTTGCCTCTGTCATCATCATCACCACCATCATCATCATCATCATCATCAGATCACACTGTCATGCTGCATCCTTGGTACGTGCACAGCCACACTCTCCTCATGGCAACACTGTACACAAGCAAGCCGAGTTCAACCACTTTGAACTGTAGGGGTAGGGGCGTCCTTTGTCAAAGCGGCTTAAAATGCGCCTTGCCCGCCTCTGAGCGCGGCTGCCAGGTCATTTTTCTTTCTCTGAGGCGAAAGAAACGTTTGTCTCATTGACATTTGCGATAAATAATCGAGGGGACCGGAAAAGTGTCGACGTGAAAATGGTTCATTCCTAATATAAGACGTGCAAAACCGAACGCGCCGCACCCCAACTATAACTCTACAAATCGACTAAACCCGCTGGCTGTGCAAAGCCCGCCTCCTATGTGATCCCATTTGTCAATTATATTGGACGGGCGAGTCATTTAACACCAAGCGGACACTCCACTGGTTGCACATGATGCCAGTTCCTTTTAATTTGCATAACCAGGTCAGGTTGCAGATGCAGGGGAGTGGGCAGGGTTGGGGTAGTGCAAGTGAACTGAACTTCTACGTCGGTGTACACTGTATTCCTAAAATGCACCTAACTTTAATAATGTGCTATGATTTATTTGTGAGGAAAAAAACACTGCCCGTGTCTGGATGCATGGTGTACAGTCTCACATCATCGTCATCAAATGATTTTTTTTCTCTTTAAAAAAAATCTTCCAAAAGAAAACTTGGGACTGGTAAGTAGCTCCCTTTATCTGCCATAATTCTTTATTTCGTCAATAAGGTGTTGATGCACGTATCCAAAATATCCACGGCGCTCATTAATGCAATCTACATAGTTTGCTTTACAGTTTTCTTTAAATTTAATTATCAAGCGTTTTAGAAGTTGATCATGACAGGTGAGACTGAAAGCATGCCAAATATCTCGGGAACCAAATGTATTTTGATATGATAGATTGGATGTCCAAGCCAGCTGAAATTTCCTGCGTACCGTAGTTTATTTTATTTATTGTCTGGATGTGAAATAGATTTGGAAACTTGATAAAATACATGTAGTTGAGGTTATTTGATTAAATATTCTGAATTAATAATCCATCCAAAATATTGTAATCATACTAATGATGTGAATAAGACACATAAGCCTCCACTGGGCATGTAATTATATCTGATTTAGTGCTGTTTTGATACAAAGCCATATTGTGTGTATTATTCCACAGATGGTGTTTTGGTGGGGTTTGCGGTATAATCGGTGAGATCTAAAAGCAGGTAAGCCACTGACTAACGCACATTGTGCCAGTTTCCAGTTCCACTGTGCGTGTGACAGCGGCTAACCTGGTTTTGGGAATACTTCTCACACTTTGGCCCGTCCTAGACCAGCCGCAGCCAGACTGGCCTCCTTGTATCTGCAAACAGTTCATCATGTCCTATGCACATTGTTGGGATAGGTCTGGCCATCATCACTGCCCTCCCAGTGGTCTCCTTTTGTACTGTATGTACTTCCTCTTATGTACAGTCACCCTGCTCAGGGCCTGTAGCTTATGCATTGCCCTCTTATGGAGCTGACCTCTCTAATGCCACCTACTGTCAAGAACACTGGTGAGTGTTTTTTTGGTTATTTTTTTTTCTCCATTTTATGTCTCATCTGGGTGGTTTAGCAAAGATAACCATCATCATTAAAACTCATCATCGTCCTAAAGCTCTCTTGTTCCCAAACTGAGGTTGAGGGGCTCTTATAGGGTTCCTTGAAGATGTTCCAGGGGGGGTCTTTCAATTACAGCAACTTGAATTTGATTTGAGGATAGAACAAAGACAGAATGACATGGCAGAAACTGTACTGAGGTTTCACTTTCACTCTTATTTCTGCAGCTATTGTTAACACTTGTCGGGTTCTGTATGAAATTATAAACGCAAAACATGTACATGTTCCATGGAAGAACATGGTCTGTGGCCTAATGTGCATCGATTTGAGGGGCTTTGACACAAAAATGTGTAATGCGATAACTTGTATCCATCTCCATACTACTCATATGTGTCATTTAAGTGTATGTACAAAAGTATTTCTAAAGTGACAAGTAAATTTTGTGCTCAAATCACTTGTGGCATCAGCTTTCTTTTTCTTTTTATTGTTTGTTTGCCCATGTAAAGCTTGTGCATGGTTTCAGTGAGAATGGTTTATTGCTTCTGGTACATTATTACTAAATGTGACACGGAGGAATACTTAAGTGCAGTATGTCAGACTCATTAACTTGTGGCCCATTCATCATCATAATGTGGACGTGCAGATGCTCACTCCTCACTCCATCAAGAGAGCTCCATCCCAATCATAAAAAAAAAAAAAAAAAAAAAAATGAAATGAATAAAGTGCTAGTGATGCTATGTCTGACACAACCTGTGCTCGGTAAATTCACACTGATCAGTAATCTGCATAATTATATTTTACGTCTTTGAGTCCAAAAGTGGCAAAAAGTTCAGCTCTCAGATCCCTTATCTCATCTCCTCATGTAAATGTGGACAGGGTTCATGTGGAGTGCTATTGTGCTTATGACCAAAAATAATTCCCTCACCATGGTGTCCTGAAACATCAGCATAATCTGTTAATGTTCTCCTGTTTATGAGATTGGTGTCACTGGGGTTAGATTTTAGGTGGGTGAAGCTGAATGTGTGTCACTGTGTATAACTGAGAAAATAATGCATGTGCAACAGGAGAGTCTATTAATGGCCAGTGGTCATCCAAGGATTTCTTTAATCCAACATCTTGTGTTTTTTTTTCACTTCTCATTAGTGGTCACATGATCTAACATTGAATATTACACCACATAGCTGTTATCTAGCATTGCCTAGCACCACAGTCCGAGATTTTGTGCCCTAGCTGGTGAGAAAATAAAAAACAAAGACTGGTTTGACTTTGTGCATAGGTGTACGTGTTGGCACTAGCCTTCAGGTTCACAGGTAGGCGTCAGTAAAGTTGCACCAGCCCATGGGCTTGTCCAGACAGTGGGAGCTTATCTACCCCCTGCCAACCCAGACAGCTACAAATCTTATCTCGCTAATCCCATTCTACATAATTATCTTAATATTAAAACTGACCCTCTGACACATAGTAAACTCTAAACTCATCGGAGTTAACATTGGTCTAAGTGAAAAAGATGATGCTGACCAAAAAATATATGTCTATCAAGTAATGATATTTTTGTACATGTGTGTGTAGATATAAATGGGAAAAGCATATGTGCTTGGCTTGGGACTCTGGGACTACCTGACCAGTGTGAGCAGGAGAAAGTATTTATAGAACTCCACAGGGTTTCTGTCCCGGGCTAGTCGGAGCACTGGGGAAGTTCACGTCACTCAGTTAAGACGGCCAGCATATTTACTCTCCAGGGTAAACAAACAGGCAGGGGGTGGAGGAAGAAAGCGTAATGAGGAATGTGAATGCGCAGAGTTGTGTAATTGTGTGTTTATTCTGTCGTGCTGAGCTGATTTTTATCGCAAACCTGTTAGGGAGGCAGAAAGTAACAAAAAGATGAGTTACTTTCTTTTTTATACTAAGATAGACTGAATAAATGCTTCATTCACGATGAGGTGTAAAAGAATCTAAGATCTTCTGGGGCCAGATATCCTGCTGCTGGTACAAACAAAGACGCAACTTCATGTTGATAGCACTGATGTATATGAGGAGCATCAGAACTGCCAGCATGTATATTTGAAACTGTATACACTGTTGGTCAGCATTATCAAATGCTCCAAGGTCAGCAATATAGCTCTGTCCTTTCATGGCAGCTAGTCTTAGGACATATGCTTTAGAGATATACCATGTTATAAAACCAATCACAGCAGCAGCTGGTGACGCCAGGATGTTTGCCCGATTTCCTTCTGCACCCCAGGATGCATTTTGTGAACGTTCCTATCATCCACTTGTGAATACTACCTTTGAAATGCTCAGAAATGATTGTGCTGCATTATAGGACTCACTGTACCACAAGTAATGAGGAGAGCATACATTTTTTAGTGCCTATAATATATTCATAATGCATTTCACATAGGAGTTTCATGGGACTGGAATTTTTAGAAAGTGTGTACACTGGCATGTTAATTATTCACTGCAGGACATTCCTGATGCACTGCACCTCCATTCCTTGTTACTGTATTAGTAAACCAACCAGATTATAATAGGACATGGTTCAGTAAAAAGGGCATTGAGCTCAAGGTGATTATAAAAAACAACTACACAACAGGTTACCTAAAACACAATGCACAGTTTTTTATTATACTTAAATACACAGTCATAATAATAATTGCTCTAGGTAAAAGTTTCCTAAATTATTTTACAATTCATACATATACTTTGCAGTGTTTACAGTAGCAAAATGCTGTAAATATATTTGTCATATGTATATACAGTATGTATATAATGATAGATTGGATAATGATAATAGTTACAAAGAAAGGGGTTAAATATGAGGTGACGGTGACAGAACAGTGAACAAGTTTCCCTTGGCCCTGTGGTCCATGTTTTATCTCCATGACGACTCTCGGGATGTCAGGACTGCAAGACACACAAAAATAAGTGGGGGTGATGATCCTTTTGTTTGGTTCAGTTTCACACTTTTCGGTAAAGATACAGCAGGAGAGACCTGGGTCAATAAAGATATTCACGCATGCCTATGATGAACAGATGTTGCCCCAGATCACTGATACAGTCCAGACATTAGGTAAATGCCTTTACCCTATAGGGAGGTTGAGGACTGTGTTTGAATTTGACAATCTGATCACAGATCGGATTATCAGAACCAGTGTTCTGGGACAGTATTTGTTTCAAGCATGCTTCTACATTAAGGACTGAGATGTCTGGAGACTCCAAAGCAAGGAGAGGTTGTGTAATCCCACAAAAAACACCACCCACAAATTAGAAAGGAAAGAGCATACTCAAACACACATTACTTTGACCTGTCAGTGTATTAGACGAACATATGATGAAAGGCTAAGTGCTATAATAAATATTGCTTTAGGTGTGTTTTGGGTTTTGGATCATCAACTGCGGATAATAGGAACAAAGAGTCCCAAGGCGCTGAGGACAACAGCTTTGTTTGTTCACTTGATGCTTATTATTAGGACTTGGGTAAGTAAGCTCACCCTAAATCTACAGTATGCCGAGGCACAGTGCAAGTTATGACAGGTCAAATGTTAGGTGTGATGACAGCAAAGAACCAGGAGCGTCCATCCTAATTGAAGAAAAGAAAAAAATAAAGGCAACATCTTGACAAACCTTGGTCCTTTTTTTTTTTTTTACTACTGAAATGTATTTCGTCCATCAGCATGAAGCCTGACAAAACAGACTAGCAAAAGCTATAAGCTCCCTACAAGTATCTGTATCACCTTCAAACAAAACAGCAAAATACATTTTGTTTGTAGTAAAATGAGGACCAAGGTTTGTTTCACACAGGAAAAGAATGGGACAGTGCAATACATTTTGCAGAGCCCTCTGTGAAAGGCTCTTGCTCTTTGGAAGTCAAGCATCACCAAAGTACAAGGCATTGTATAGATATACCCCCTTACATATAAATAATATCCATACATAAAAGGCAAACTTAAACAACATTTTTCGTATCTTTCCATATCACAGTATAAAAACACCACTACAATCAGAATGTCTGTTACAGCCATTCCCCAGTGCGAAGTGTTACATGATAATACAGCTTATTTATAGTGAAAAGCAGCTGTTGATAGAAGGTTGCTGACTCGAGGGTGGGGAGATCACTCTGTGTCACAGAGTGGAATTAGGAAGGAGTTCCCAGCTGCATGAAAGTAAAAACCAGAGCAGCTACTGTTAGTCCAGAAGTAAACAGTGAGAGAGAAGAAGGGGGAGCTGCGGGGGTGGAGAGAACAAGAAAGGGTGGGCAGACACAAAGAATTAAAGACAAAGTGTATAAATCATGAAGAGTACAGTAACAGGGACTGAATTAGAAGAAGGGGATGTTGATCTACAGCAAATTAAAATGGACTGTAGAGGCAGTCAGGGACAGGAATCAGCAGCAGACTGAGGGATAGGTGCAGGAGACTGTCAGCGAGGGGATGGTCTTTAAAGGTAGAGGACAGGGAAGCTGTTGAGAAGCAGCAGGGACCCTCCACCATGCAGATGCCTCCACTACCCGACACCAGAAATGCTGACTGTAGCCACAACGTATGAACCCAACAAACTTGGGAGAGAAAGTAGGGAGGGCAAGGGGCTCTGGGGCCACAGGACGGGCAGGACAGGGCAGGGCAGGGCGGGGGGGGGCAGGAGAGGAGCAGCAGGGTCTCACACATACACACCCTCAGGGTTGAGACTGGACACCAGAGGGTTCTGCAGGTTGCGTGGATGTCCCAGGAACTGTTTGGCAGTGGGGCGAGGCAGTGATTCCAATGGGACTACACTGAGGCCTAGAGGAGAGAAAAAAGGGGTTTTAGGGCGCCAATCAGCACTCTACAGTCCAATACCACAAAACGGTGCACCTGTCAGTGCTTTTATTTATGTGGCTGTTTGTGTTCATACTTCCGTTCCTGTATCCATCCTGCAGTAGATGTGCCAGTTCTAGCTGCTCCAGTTGCTCCTGAAGCTCTGTGCGTGAGTGGGTGTGTGCTGGCAGGACACCTGTCTGTTGAATAAACTGCTGCAGGTTACATTGCCTCAGCTCCTTATTGAGCTCCTCCAGCTCCTCCTGCTTGGCCTGTGAAGAAGAGAGCAAGGAGCAGGGAGTGAGTTTGTGAGCTAAACCCAGTCAGCCCTTGCTCACTAAACCTGAACACTTTGCATCACTGTGACTGAAAGTGGATGTCACCTGCCAAAATGGCATACACCTAACAAGCCTGTTAACTGTCATCAGCAAATGTAATGTTCAACTGCATAGTTGGAGTAACAGTACTAACAATAGGACACCTACAGCAGTATTATACTAAATAGGACTGTCTTTCCTTCAGCCCATATTAATTGTAAATTCATAATATTTTTTGACCATTAGGGGGCAGCAGAGTCTACAACACTTCTCTCAGAGTGCTGGTGGACAACACCGCCTATCAGTCATCATCAGACTGTTCAGCAACACTGAATCATCACAACTACTGTCTGCAGCCTTCCGATTCCATCAGATACCAAAAGCCTGGGGCATAGCTATGGGGGGGAAACATAACAATGCACATTTGTCTGCTGTATTTCAAAGTTGTCTTGTTAACCTGACTCCACGGGAAAGATATCCGGCAGCTGTGATTATTGATAAGGTGGAATGCAGACACAACCTCCATAGAGACGCTGGCATCACCCTTACACACGCAGATTAAACTTTGACGCACACAAACAAGCCAGTCAATCAGCCTTAATTGACTATCTATTTGTGCTTAATCAATGTGTCTGCACAGCACAGGGAGCAGCAGCAGCCTGCTGTGGCTCCTGTCCCCACGTCCAGAGTGTGTGTGTGTGTGTGTGTGTGTGTGTGTGTGTGCGCAATTGATGCTGGATAGAGACAGCCTGCTGATGCAGTTAACACCTGCAGGTCTTTGCCTAATGACAGGAACGCTATGCTCATAACTACCAACACTTAATCACTCGGCTGGCAGCTGTGCCTAAACTCATCAGATGAGCTGACTGACAAGACACCCAAGCAGACACCCCTTGTGATAAAAGAACAATGTATGAAATTATACTATATATATTATACTTTATTATTATACTCTATATAGTACCAGGGTTGAAGTGTCATTAAAAAAAAAAAAAAATAATAATAGCAAACTATTTCTTCCAGGCGCCTTCCAACTGCCTGGGTGGTACATCTTGATGTCTGCAATGTTTGAATAACGTTACTGTATAGGCCACATTACACGTGTGAAGAAAGATAAATCTCACGTTTCGTTTGCTGCAGGCTCCTTTCTAGCTCATTAGCAGCTTCTCGTGCTTGCCTACTTAACATTCAACTTGACCACAGCACAAAGTCCCACTGTCCCATAACATCTCTTCCCAAGTTCCATAGACCAGGCACTAAATCTATCATGAGCTCAGTGCCTCACTCCCTGAGGCAGACACTCTCCTGTTAAAATGACTGACTGGAACAAAAAGCAGCTTTTCACTGTGTTTTAATCAGTTTTGTAGCCGGTGGCACACAGCAATAACTTGGACCCGATTAGGATGAGAAGTGGATGCAATGGTCTTATAGTCCGGATGGTCTTTACAAATGAGGATTGTGACAAATTCAAACAGTAAAACATTAAAAACTTTCAGGAACACTGACCAAAAACATTTTCACTGCACATCTGTTTCCGTGTGACAAAACACTATAAACAACACCTTCTAACACACCAGAATAAAATGATAGAATTTTCCTCACTTCTCTGGGTGGGACTAGTGTTTGCCTCAGCTGCATAAAGTGGATAAGTCGAGTCTCAGGTTTCATGTGGATCATGAGGGAACTTGAGTTTCACTTCAAACTGGGTTAGGCTTTTATTTGGAGGATACAGCATACAACAGCACTCATATCTATGACAACAATCATCAAATGTAAACAGACAAACAATGACACCACAAACCTCAACAAGTTGAGGCCCGGTTGATTCAATAATTGCGGCCATCGTACTATCAAACAATCCTCTTTATTCTCTTTTTTCCATATACAGGGTACAAGCAGAAGTAGATACTGTCAATGTAATATAAACACCATGAGTAATCATGTGCCGTGAGCTCACAGGATAGATAATACCAGCCAAACCAGTTCACCTAGTCTTAAAGAGATGCTTCCAACAACAAAACATACAAGGAGGAATCTCTGTATACAGTAAAGTCATCATGTTTCCTGAACTTGGTTTATTTCTCCGATCATTACAGTTAATTGTTTCTTTTTATTATCATTTTTGAGTGTCTTTGCACTAGTGTGTGTCTGCTACAGTATGCAGGTAGGAGAGGGATACGGGAGATAGGATAGGTAGAGGAGGGTCTGTACTATATCCCTCTAGTGACAGCACAAGAGCTGATGTGGACTTACAGCCCTTTCTCCACGACCCTGACCTCTCTCCTTACCTGCAGCAGAGACTCTGCCTTGCCCAGAGCCTTTTCAGTCTCAGATAGCTGCTCCTCCAGCTCTGCCTCATGCTTCTCCTGGCTCTGGAGCTCTGCCTTCACAGCATCAATGGACTCATCAGGCCCGTTGGCTCTCCCAGCTTGGAGCCCATCTGCCATACTCTCCCGTTGGATCTCTTGCTCCAGCTGAGCCGAGCGGACCGAGAACTCATGGAGCCGCCGTCCACAGTCATCCATCTTGGCATGAAGCTCCCCTAGCCTCCTCCTCATTCCTCGCTCCCTCTCCACCTCGGCTTTTAGCTCATCCTCCCAATACTGCTCATGGGCCAGCTCCGCCTGGTTCCTCCGGAGTGCTTGCTCCAGAGCATCCATCTCTTCCTGAAGGCGCTGATCAGAGACTGGTGAGGGACAGGGAGAAGGCGAGGGACGCTCCCAGGCACGTGAATCCCTCTCTAGGGTTTCTAACTGGGCTTCAATGGCCCTCAGTCTTTCCTGCTGTTGAAGAACCTGCCGAAAGACCTCCTCTTTAGACGGGCCTGCAGGTGGTGAGGGAGAAGGGGATGGAGCATGAGGGTATACAGGACTTGGAGAAGGGGAGGGGGAGGCTCTTTGTTCTGGAGAGTCTCGAGGAGACCCCCTGAACTGTTTGACTTTGGTTCTTGGAGATGTGGATGGCCCCAGGTTGAAGGTGAGGGACTTCTTGGGCTGGCTGCGTTTGGAAGGCTCTGGCTCTGGATGCTTGGGCAGAGGGAGAGGGGTTGTTCTGTCTTGTTTAGACCCAGGCCCGTCACTGCTGCTAGGGCCAGTGCGGCGCAGAAAGAACTGAACTTCGCTGCCATGTTGGCCTAGCTTGGCCAGAGACTCCAGAGGCCTCTCTGTGGCCAGCAGCTGCCTCTCTGTGTCCCTAAGACGCTGGATCAGAACATAACGGCCTGTCTGACCTGTGGACAGAGAGACAGATACAGTCAATGCAAAGACACACAGAACCAAAGGGAAACCACAAAAAAAAAACAAAGCACCGAATCTGACATACACCTTGACAAAAAGAAGAAATAGGAAAGAGAAGCGTAACTCTCTTCCTTGTGTTTTTTTCACTTCAGTCTAATTAAGGCAGTGAGTTTGCCTATGCAAGTCATGATGAATGAGAAAATGACATCAGACACATTATGTTGACGCCAATCTCTCCCTCCCTGCCATTGAGAATAGAAATAAAAGGCAGCTCTATAAGACTCATACAACATATAAAAATGTTCAAATAAACTGAAGTTTCCACAAGGACCCTGAAATTAGGACAAACCCTCCCTAATGACTGGCTGGCAGGCAGCTCACTCATGGAAGGAGGAGAGTGCTAAATCTGGAGTTGAGTTGTTTAATGCTGCCGCGGCGTATGGCTTGAGCACAGCCTGAGGATACAGGGATGGAGCATCGGCTACAATCCAAACTGACCCCCAGACAGTCCAGTAGGGCACTTCATTTAGGTCAGAGCAGAGTGAAAAGGTGAATATAAAACTCTGATTTGTAAAGGTGATGTTTTTAAGTGTGCATATCCCCCAATTATCTATTCATTTTGGGCCTTTGGAAAAATAATAATGTAACTAGTAATATTATGTTTTCAGAAAAAGTGAGCTTTAGATACTCACCAATGGCCTGGGCCAGAGCAATGACCACATCCTGACAGGAAGTCTCCTCTGACAGGCCACATACAACCCGCACCACACCATCCACCCACACTTTTAACTCCATCTGGGACCAGGCAGGGTGAAGGCTAAAGGTGGTCTTCAGATCAGTTCAGGTCTGCTCGGCTTGATTCAGCTCAACGCTGCATGGCAATGACTCTGCAAAAGATGGATAAAAGAAAAGACTAGTTAGAAATATGGAGACGCAAACCATAATGAATCCAAATCCTGGCTCCCAGCTGTCAGAACAGACTTGTGACAATGAAGAGACAGCAGTGTGTTCTTGCAGGTTACATATAGTTAAGTGCCATTTACTCCTGGCATTAAAATGTGTCTTGAGTGATCGGTTTGCGATCCGATTGCATTTATTCACATAAAAATCCAGGTGTAACTGCATCCAAGACATTAGGGGAGGATTAAAATTGGGGAGGGATTAAACTCTTTGGCATGGATTAAGATCTGGTTGCTTAAATCACCTCAGGAGGTGGTTTAAGCAACCAGATCCAAAAGCAAGGGGAGGAAGAGAGCAATCAGATTTCTATCTGGCTGCCACTTTTTGATATTATAAATGTAATGAGGACAGATCACATATGAATCAAATCTGGTCAGTTATATTAATGCCAGGTGCAAACAGGGTCTTGCTCAAGTACATTTAAAAAAAAAAGATGGACAGACATCCAATCTAAACTTGTAGATCATGACGTAATCCCACCTCAACGTATGACACAATTTGCTGCTAATGTATACACAACCCATCGCCAGCTGTCATACACAGCATCCCTTATCAGCCATCTTCTGTTGAACACCTAAGGTGTCAGTTTCTATACCAAACAGTACTTGACGTCAGTTGTGCTGTTACTGAGTGTTACTGAGTTGTATATTTCAACTCCAGAAGCCCAGGGGTAGAGCAGTGTAGCATTTTGTTAAGTTCCCAGTGGTTAGTTAAGAGCCCCAGCGGTATCTTGTGGACCTGGGAGCATAAATGCCAATCTGTAACCCAATTAAACGCTCTGCTGCCCTCCTTCAAAGCCGTTATGATAGCTTACTGCCAAGGGGAACGGACAAGAAAACTGGAGCAACTCAAGTGTGTCTATGTTTGGGAGAGGATGTTTGTGTGTGCAGAAAAAAGAGAGAGACAGAGCACATGCATGTGTGTGTGTGTGTGTTTGTGTGAGAGATCCAGTTTGAACCCTCTCAGCAGGACCAGAACTGGGTCTCATCAGACTTCAGAGAGTGGAGCAGCAGGTAGTCTAGCACAGGTCTGGACAGCATGCATAAGCTGGTTTCACCTAAATGAATGTTGTCATGTTCAATACTCTCTGTCTGAACTTTTATGGCTATGCTTCAAAACAAGGTAATAATATACCGCAGTGCTCATAAAAAAAAAAAAAAAAAAAGAAAAAAAAGAAAAAGAAAAACGAAAAGCCTCGGGCGGTAGTAAGACTATCTATAGAACATGGCAAAGTAAACAAAACTTTGTAACCTAGGTGGGTAAAAGACAACTCTTCACACAGTCAGACAGATGGTGTTCTCTTTTTGTGTCTCTCTGGTTCTCAGTGGGAGGTGTTTAAAACTGAGCCCCTCCATTATCTTGCCCCTCATTCAGAGCCTGGCTGTGCTCCACTGGTTGCCTATAGGGGAGCTGCTTTGGAGGAATGCACTGACTTCATCTGCCAGCCGGAAGAATTCCTGCTTTTCTTAACAAAGCACTAACCCTGGCCTGCTCTCCCCTCCTCTGCTGCTGACCTGGCCGCCCCCTACCACCATTACTCACCCACTATTTAGATGCCAAACACAAACTCGGCTGGGGAGCAACAGCCTATCTGATGTGGCAACAACATCACACAGAACAGCTCAACATGACACCACATACAGAAGGAATGACAGCCCAGGACAGAGAGTGAGCCTGCAGAACGAGATCACAGGAAATGAGCGGGTGATAAAAGGGATGGATGATCACATGAGGTAGATATTCCTTTGTGCGAGGCGGTGTCATCTGGAGGAGAAATCTGATCCAGAAAGGGAGTGCTTATCAAACCCACAAACATCAGAAATTCCAGCACGATAGAGTTGTCAATATTTTTCTTTGAGAGAGCACAGGGTGTGCAGTGTTGCAATACATAATCACCACGAACAAGGCGTGGACACACACACACACAAACACGTGTACACACACACACACACAGAGTATACAACCAATTACTCATATACTTAAAAATGAGGCTTATCTCTTTCTGTTACAGAAATGTGAGCATGAAAAAAAATTCAAATAATTGCCAGTATCACTTATCTATGGAGGACTAAAAGGGACAGAATGAAATAAATAAATACATCTTTAAATAAATACTTAAAAGTGTCATTAATTAATTAAAATGGGAATTAAATAAATAAATGTGTCATTAAATAAATAAATATGTCATTAAATAAATAAATGTGTCATTAAATGTGTCATTAATTCATTAAAATACCAGTTCATTTAATGTAAAAACATATATATAATTATTTCATTATTTATTTAATTATTTCATGGACCGGTGTTGCAGTGCTTCATGAATTAATTTTATCTGTCAAACTCACCCATCAAAGTCAGTGGGCGGATCCTAACACCTGATTGGTTACCCGGCACAGCAAGCCAAGACAGATCGACTTCAGATAATCGATTGATGCAGAGCAAGTAAACATATTCTAGAGTGAAAGTTTTTAACTGTTTTGCTTAACCCAGACGCTCAGGTTGCATAACCTACAGCCGAGAGACTTTACTAAACATCAGGTAAAGCACGCTGCAAGAACTGAGGCTCTCTGCTTTGATGTGGACACACTACGCCAGCACGGGATTTTACCTGCGTCTACACCGGCAGCCACCAGGGAGAGGAGGGAGCGCAAGCGGTGCAAACGTAAACAAATGAGGGGGAAGAGAGCCGGGATCCACGCTAGGCTACAGGCTACAGGCTACAGGCTACAGGCTACAGGCTAACCCCTCCAGACCAGCAGGACCGTGGCTCTTGCTCTCTAATGTTCGCTCCCTCGACAACAAGCTGGACGAGCTACGCTTGCTAAGAGACACCCGCAGGAGAGAGACTGCTGTGTGCTTGCTTTTGCGGAGACATGGCTCCATGGAAACATCCCATCCCTGCAGGAGTAGAGCACTGAACACTGTCAGAGACCCTCTCCCCCGCTCCACAAATACTTTGAGCTGCTTCCATCAGGCAAACGGTGAAAAGCAAAACCGCCAGAATGAGCAACAGCTTCCTCCAGAAAGCTGTTAGACTTTTAAACTGCTGACTTTACCATCAGTCGGGGATCCTAAGTGAATAACTCTATCTCATTTTGTGTGCACTACTGCTGTATGTGTAGCTTAATGACAATAAAGCTTGATTTGATTTGATTTGATTTGATTTGATATTCTGACACACTTGGTGGCGCAACCTTTACTTGGTTCAAGCAAATGGGGGATTTGCAGGAGCAAATGTTACTGCGGTGCGCGATGCGTGGTAGATAGGTGCAGCCACAAAATGTCGAGAAGTTGCCCAGAACTACTCAGAGAAGCAGTAACTTTAACTGGAGAGGCTCTCAGCAAAACTCCTCCGGCTCCGGCAGACTTCCAGGCTTCAGACCTAAGCAATCGATTGGGCTAGATTCACGTTAGTCCCGCCCACTGACTTTGATGGGTGAGTTTGACAGATAAAATTAATTCATGAAGCACTGCAACACCGGTCCATGAAATAATTAAATAAATAATGAAATAATTATATATATGTTTTTACATTAAATGAACTGGTATTTTAATGAATTAATGACACATTTAATGACACATTTATTTATTTAATTCCCATTTTAATTAATTAATGACACTTTTAAGTATTTATTTAAAGATGTATTTATTTATTTCATTCTGTCCCTTTTAGTCCTCCATACTTATCAGCTTTGGTAAGAGCTCATGCAAAGGAATGCTACCTTACAGGCCTGTGTTAGAGACAAGCATGCAGGCTCCTCACGTTGACAGACACACACACACACACACCAAAAGTAAAACACTGTATCACAGATGCAACAGTTAGTTGAAGAATCGATTAATTGCCAACCATTAAAATGATCATCAACTATTTCAAATGTGAAGGGGAATGTGGATGAGGCATATCGTGACCGTGGGATTGCGGTAATCTGGTTATCGCCACAGCCCGACTCCTTACCAAAGCTCACTTCCTTCATCTTCACGTCACGGAACGCAAAATGTTTACAACCCCTGATCAGAGGTTGAACTTTTCACCTCTTTGTCTCTTTCCCAGTAGGAAATTAGGCCCTTCTTAATTAGCTTTGATGCGATTTGCATGCAAACACTGCTGACACTCTGCAGATATGAAACCTAAAGATTTTTTTTTTCTTCTGTCCAAGAATTCTATTCATCAACAGTCAAAAGTAAGAGAATGCACACACACACATGTACACACACACATTCCTCCCAGACTCCCAAGATTGTCACTCTCCCATGATGCTTCATTGTTGTACCTCCTGGCCAGTGAAATGTGATCAACTGCACTAACAGGAAACAAACAGGCCTGTGAGTCTCAGGTTGCTGCCTATTCTCACTGTCACAGGCACAACAACACTGAGAACCAGACATCCGCCTGACCCAGCTCATGTCACCGCGCAGCCCTGCAGCCCTAAGTCAATTCTCACAGTAATACAGATGATGCAGAGGCAGCTTTAAATTGTTTCAAAGGTCTAAATGAAATCTAGCTTCGGAATCGGGAGGCAAATGGGCCAGTAACAAATAAGGTGTTCAAAATAGTCCACAATAATGTATTATAATTATAATAATGTGTGTAACTGTTTTTGTTTTACAGTGGTTGAAAGATGGAATTAATATTTTACAATTTTAAACCTAAGAAACCAGTTATGAGTGGAAAACAAATACTTTTCATGTATTCAATAACAGAAAAAATGGTAATCATGGTATCTAAAAGTCACATGCCATTGTAAATTCCCCAAGAAATCTGGATTTATAGTTTTTTATAGCTATTTTCTTCAGGTGTCAACCATTTCTTTATCCCACAGGCCTTGAATGTCAAACGTCAGACTAATGTAAATAATGTATAAAAAAAGACTAATGACTTATATCAGTGTCTAATGTTTATAATTTTGTAGATAGTGTATGTCAATACACTTATTCCACAAAGGTTAGGGTGCATCTACAGTAACACTACACTCAAACATGTAGATCTCGACTCAAACATGTAGATCTTGGCTGTGACATCCACACAAACACAGGCTGCCAACCAATCACTGCTCAAAATCAGCCTAACTCTAACCCCACTGCACACACACCCATGCTAATCCAAGCAACCAAAGCATTCAAAAGTCATAATTTTATCCACATGACAAAACTCCACACCTCCAAACCTCTAAACCCCACCCCTTAGCCTCAGGGCATCCAAAAGAAAGAGGAAGACAGAAAACGGGAAATCTCCACACCCTCACCCCCTACCTCAACATTTGCCCTAACCTAACCCATCCCACCCAAACCCACCAAAACACTCCAGCATGTCAGAGAGAGAGAGAGAGAAATAAAGCATAAGTACAACTTGCTTTAGAGGTGATCAAAAATAACCTGAAGCAATCAAAAATCTGTCTCTCGCTGCAGATTGAGACACAAACACATCCACAGTAAAGCCACTTGAGGGGCTGAAAAACCGGCTAAGAGATTAAAGAGAATATGACGAGTGAAAGAGACAGAGTGAGAGAGGGAGCGAGGACGAGAGGGAGAAAAATGCCGACAGACGGGCAGATAGACAGAGGAAGAAAGACTGGAAGAGAAAAGAGCAGCGATTAGAGCCATGTGCCCTTCCTTCTCTTCCCTCTCATCATCACTCACCCATCCAGCTAGCCCGCTCCCTGTCTTTCATCACCCTGCCTCTGCCTCTGTCTGTCCCCCTTCAATAACAGCTTCCCAACTCCACAGCGAATTCAACTAAAGGCAGAAGTGGTTAGCATCACAGGGCAGCAGACACGCGGGGCATGATTCGGCTTGTCTGTGTGCCACTCTGTGTGAGCAGCAGTGTCAGAATCAATAGGCCTTTTGGACAAGCTGAGCACGAAGACGCTTCCATATGCCACGCGACAGCTGCTCACATGGAATCAAGCATGGCACATCAAGCCTACACACGCGTTTGAACATCTGCAGATAGGGCAAATTCTCCCCGTCATGTATTAATTAAACGGACACTTTATGAAATGTTTTGATTTTTTCATTATTTAAAATAAAACACATAATCCCATCTGGCTAAAAATGAGAACTGGATGTTGCATTTCTACATGGGAGATGTCCAATGTTTTTCATACACACGTAGGTGTGCATGCACCATAAATCAACTTTTTGGTCCACCAGCCACCGTGTCTTGTAGACTCCCGAATTCTACCAGCCACTCATATTTTTTAAGCAGCCACTATTCAACTTCAAGCACAGAGTTTGCAACTTTCGCATGCTTTGTTTAGATTTTTTACCAACATCCATTAATTCTCAAATAATATAACTTACAACTGGTCCACAGGAATTAAAATAAGTGAGCACAGCAAGCAGATGCTAGGCACTCCCACCTCACATTTCAGAAAAACAAGATACATGAACATAATTTCTTGTATAATCACGGAACCGTGTTTATTAAAATAAACTGTATACTGAAAAATTACTCATTTCAACTTAAAAAGCTTATTTGAAAAACCATCCGATGATAGTTTAAACTTTCCAGAAAAGACACCCTGTGACATCAAACAGTTTTTTATCAGGTCACCAATTACAATGAAAGGAAAAAGCTGCTGCATTTTTATGGTTACAATTCATCAGCATCAACAAGGAAGCAATTTGTCTTGCTACTGTCAGGGGCATGGATTTGACAACACAAGCAAAACAAACATTTTAGCTGGAGGGGTCATACACCAGTAAGTTTCACATCTCCCCTTTATCATTATGTCACCACTTTTCTTTGAAGAGACGCCTTTTTTTCTGAGGTTCACCTAAGTCAGACTAAACGGTCTCCTGTGAGGTAGACACACCATCAGTCTTTTCAGGATCTGCCGGCCTCTTCACTCCAGATAGATAACACCACATCTTGAACAGTTTAAACTCTGACACTCTTGAACCGCTAGTGATAACAAGTTTAGCTCTGATGCTATCGCTCCTAGCAGCAGAGCCTGAATAAATATTAGACAGTGCTCTCTCTGGCTGTCAGTATTGTCAGTCATGAGAACGTGTGTGTAGTGTACTGCATCACGACAGGTGTAAGGTCTAACTGGTCAACTGTGAAACAAATTGCCAAATCCTATGCATCATGCAAAAATCAGGAGTGTAAGAAAATATCGGTGCACTTCAGTATCACAATATTATGTTTTATGAGAATGTATCAATTTTTAATTAATAGTTTACATGCAAAGATTTTTGGCAGACAGTGGTTTATTAAACCCTTGCCCCACTAGATAGTAGTGTTATAATTTATCTTCAGTCATTTGACTCTTCCACTCCAACTTGTCAACATAAACTGAGACAGGAAGATGTAAACACATATCAGTTTTCGAAAAATTAGACTTTACAAATACTGGAACATATCGCCTTGCTTACAGTATCACAATATATTGAAATACAACCCTTGTATCCGCATACGTCTCATATTGCCAGAGTCTTGCCAATACACAGCCCTGTAATTGGTTTTTCATGTTGGTCAAATGCCTTTTCTTGTCGAGGTACGTGGCTGCTGGCAACTCTCAACTCGTATTTAACCTGCCACCATAGCTAGTGGGTTTGGCAAATGTACACACCACTACATTACCTGCATTTGGCTGGCGGCGGGTGCTAACCTCCCACCTTGGCACATGCACATGCATGCATAACAATACAAACATACTGTACATATACAGGCATGCAGATGGTTGAATCGTACACACCCTAAAACCTCAACTTCCCTCGCAAGAGACAGAAAGGTTGATTTGTGTTAGTCATCTGCAGTACTGGGAAACATACCATTGACAATAAAGGTTATAAGAGGAATTTCCAAGTAAAGTCAACAATTGGCCTACAGGAAGTGTATTCTCCCTGTAGGCCAATTGATAACTTTACTTGTGTGACTGGTCTGTGTGTGTGTGTGTGTGTGTATGTATGTAAACTACGGATAATTTTACCGTGCTTGTGCAATGTTCAGAGGTTAGTTGTGTGTATGACTGTGTGTGTGCATGTGTGCCTGTGTGTAGAAAAACGAGTCATTCAGTCCTATCTTTATGACAGCCTTCTCCAGCTCAGAGCTTTTTCTGTGCTATCTCTGTACTCACAGAAGGCCAAGTGACAATGACAGGAATAAAAGGTAAATGTACATCACACACGGCTTCACATCTGAACACACACATGCACGCAAGCACACACACACACACACACACACACACAGACACACTGAGGAGACACAAAGACAGAGTAATTGCAGACAAACACACAGTTCTTGACAAAACATCTAAGTGTCCCTATCAGTATCAACACAGAGAATAGGACCCTAGTCCATGCTGGTTTAAGTGCAGTGCAAAGAGACATGAGGCCAAGCCTTGCTGTTAGTGGACAATGGACTGAGCCCCGGTGCCAGGGGAAGCTCTGCCCTCTGTGCCACCCTGCTCCAGGTTGGCAGGGACAAACAAAGACTGGAAGAGGCAGTACCACGCTGGCACCGAGCAGCCTGGTCCCATCTGTACTGTAGAGACACTACTGTTGTTATGGTTCCTCGCTCAACAGACAGTGTAGTCTTTTTTGTGGCCTCTGGCATTGTTGAGTTGTCTGCCACACCATGCCAACAGCTTTTACTGCCATTCTTCTCCGTTCACATGTTACGGCTGATAAAACTAATAAAAGTGAAACCAGATAATTTCTTTCATCCTCCCTCACCTCCTGCTTTGCATTCCTCCCCCTCCTCCTTCACCATCCAATGTTTCAGTCTACCCAGTGAACGCAGTAAAGCAAGAGTTTGTGTGCAGACCAATGAGACCAAAAATACCCACAAAAAGTCCACAACATGCTCATATTTAAGAACGGTGTACTAATTATTTAAAATGGTTTGAAAAATTATCCTTTTTGTACAGCAATTAGAAGTTCTCTGTGGAAATCTTGTGATGAATCACATTACCCATGAGATTCATCAAAAGATTTCCACAGAGAAGAGTTTTCCAGTCGCTTCTTCAGGCTCAGACAAAATTTTAAGTTGTAATTGGCCAAAAAAAATTTTTTATGGTGGAAAATCTTCACAGTAATAACATTTAAAGTATGTCATTTCCAATGCCTGTTTGTACACTGGTGTTTTGACAAACACACTTCCCAGGTGTTTCAACAGCAGAATGTTTCCATTTTCAAAATGCATACCAATGTGAAATGGTCTTTAAAATTACATGGAATACTCCATGCTGCTTTAGGCTCTAGTCTAGTTTAAATGTCTGGTCTAAAAAAGGTGACTGTAGTAAAATCAGTTTTATTGTTTAAATAAATCTCTTCTTAAAAAGCACTTTCATAAACAAGCCATTTTGTAATTGCCACTTTCTTCTTCTTTTATTCTATTCTTACACTTCAAAAATTGGACTGTACAAATGTCTTTCATATAGCTAGGCCAGGCCTAGCTATATGTCTTTACTCTTTTTTCCTTAATCAGTCTATTAATTGTGACTGTCTGACAGAAATATTTTCCTCCAGATCACACATAAAAAGACATAAATGGCCACTAAACAAGCCTTAAGACACCAGTAGCTCCCAGAACACCACAACACCCATGCAGAAGTCATTATCACAGCAGGGCACCAGTGGCTGCGGTCAAAGAGCAGGGAGTGGTCCACCAGGCATGTGAGGAAACTAAATCTCACATCTGAAGGGGTTGCATGACGGACTTTGATTCCTAGCTAAGTTTCCAACACAGACACACCTCTCAGACTGCAGCTAATTTGCCTTTATGGTATGTGACAACTCAGTAAAAAGTTGGAAAAACAATAGAGTCACAGCTGGATGATTTAGTTAAGTCTGGGAGGCCTTAACAAAACATCAAACAGCAGTCTGTTCGCTTTGCAGTACGTGCACAGAAAGCTCTCCTGTTGAAAAGCCAACAGGGCTCTCTCCATGTGTTTGTTTGCTGTGGGTGGAAATATACCTTTTAATTTGTTTACAGGTGTTTGAGTATATGTGTGTGTGTGTGTGTGTGTGTAAAATGTGTGTTTTTGTATACAAGTCATAGTGAGTGCGTGCTTGCGTGCATGAGTGTGTATGTTGCTGTTTCTTTTCTCCCACAGAGGAGGGCCAGGCTGCAATGGGCTCTCTAGACACACTGCTTGCTAATTAGACTGAACGGTTGCCTGGTTCCCAGCGAACGGAGCTTCGCTGAGGCTTCAGCACACCTGATGAATAATGCATTTTTTCACAGCACATTAATTTCGCAAATATTTCTCTGAACAAACTCCAAATGCATGTGACCAACCAGCTCTCTGAAATATCCCCCATCCGCCTGTCTCTCTTCTATTGAGATGCTAATGATTTAACACAGAGGAATCAGAAACACTGCTAATAAGCTTTAGTTGGCGTACTTGCATAGAGGGATCCTTCACTACAGCCTTTAGCGCACTCCCCAATGTAATGATTGGCTTGTTCAAGTGTGAAATCTCTATGAGAGTGGATCAGTAGTTCATTAATACAGGGGACACCTGTGACTCCAAATGAAGGGCAAATTAGTGGTGACCTAACAATTAGAAAATCTTGTTACTGGAAGGTCGCTGGTTCAAATCCCAGATGAGCTGGGAAAATCTGGCTGAGGAAAGTAAATGAGCATTGAACTTAACCACCAATAACTCAAGTGGAGCTGCTCAGTGGCCACCAAGACCAAGGTATGATAATCTGTAACTGCACGCAAACACTAAAATAAACTCATGTGCGCTCAGTCACCAGTCCCTAGTGTAAAAAGGCAAATATAAGCACACTGCCCTATGGCTTCATGTGTAAATGACATTACCTATTTGAAATGGTTTCACTAATATAAGACTAACTTATTTTGAGAAAAGGTGATGCTAGAAATAGTAGACTAACTCTGTATCTGCTAAACTTACCCAAAGATAATAAGTGAAGACATCTAGTTGTGAAACACACATATCTGAGTCTGAGTGATTGATGACTGACCAAGCTTTAAATGTGGTTATTGTGAGATACTCCAGTGGACCAGACATCTAAAGCTGGCCTAGATGCAGCCTTAGAGACAAAGAGTCTGTTCATCACCTGTGGCTGTCACTACCCCTGGAGACACAGTGTAAAACAGCACTTAGTGTGAAATCCCAGTCATCATGAATCACCAGCAGCACTCACTCAGAGAGATGGTAACCCTGCCTGAACTGGAAGAGGGAGAGGGGTGAGTTTGAAGGGAGGGGTTATAATGCAGAGGGGAGAAGGATACAAAGAGACTTTTTTGAAAAGTTTAAGAATGCAGTTTTTTGATATTGTTACATCTACCAATATAAGGCAGGTCTTGTACACTTTTGAAATTCAATGAGAGAGCAAGAACAGATAAGAGAAAGTCCACAGAGTGTCTGGCAATGATAGTTTACAAAGCCCTGACCACTTAACAATGCAACTAAATCACACACCTTGCAACATGAAAGGCTTACTCATACCTGGATTGCTGCTATTCACTCGCTTGCTCACTTCAACCCTGGAAATTGAGCGGAGGCGAGTATATTAGAGGAGAGGAATTTGTTTGCGCTGACTCATGGATCCTCCCACACAGCCAGCAGCTAATGGTGAGAATGATAATGCAGGCTTGCTCATAGCCTCTAGAAGGCCGGGCAGAGCTGGCCTGTGAGTCCACAGAGAGCTCAGCTCCACATGAGTGGCTTGGCTGCCTGTTAGCTGAGGCCAGGCGAGCACAGGAGTTCGTATTGTTGGTGGGGCCGGGGAAGAAGGCTCTCAGACTGCTGATGGGCACCCATGTGTAATTATATACTCCCCACCTGACTCAGCAATGTCCGCTAGGGAAGGAGGACATCACTCTGTTCCCAGCCCCATTCACACACCATACACACACAAAGGGAAACACGCTCATGTACATATACATTATGCACACAATATTCACATTACATTCCCATAAATACTTGAGACAGAAAGACACGCAAAAAAAAAAAAAAAAAAAAAAAAAAAAAAAAAACAGCCAAAATTAACGTGCTAGGGGGCTGAAAGACGGCAGACGGACTGACTCGAACCAAATGATGATACCACGTCTGGGTCTCCAGCACCACGATGTAAAACTGGAACCCACTCATTTTGAAGGATGCAATTTACACCAAACATGCCTGGATTTTGGTAGCCTTTAATTTAACAAGACAGTCTATTCATAGCTCATTTTCTTTTTTGATGCATATGTGCGTGCTTCACTCTCACTTCTTGTGTGTGCGTGTATGAGTGTGTGTGTTTGTGAGTGTGTGTGTGTGTGTGCGTGAGCAAGAGGAGTCAGGAATGTCACGGCCTCCAGTGCCACAGGTTTGAAGCTAAGCTCATTAGTAATTTAAAGCTCTCTTCCATGTCTGCTCATATCAATTATTCACTCCTGTTTTTTTGTTTTTCTTTTTTTGGAGTCTTATGTTCTTAAAGCACAGTATAAAAAAGGCTTCCAATTACCCAACAGCACTCTAATTAGGTCCAAAATGTAAAACCATTTTCTGGAAGCCGACATCTATGTTATCCAAGTCAATGGTTTGACTAATTATATCCAAAAGAGAAGTGAAATGAGCACAAGCAAGTTGCAGTTGCTTAGCGCAGAATTCAAGGTATGGTTATCCAAAATACAAGAAACATGAATGGGCTAGTTATCGTAATTCAAACAGCTGAAACTCCTCTAAGCAGTGTAATGGGGAACAATGAAAGAAGGGTGTTTTGTTTTTATGTTATGTATTTATTTGGTTATTTATTTTAAAACTTTGATTCCATGCAACCTATGATGCATTGTAAATTTACCAATTTTCATTCTGGATGAAGGTAATACGGCCACTGCCAATAAAATGGCACACAAGCAGGCTTCTACACATAGCTTAGTTTGTGAGTGTCATTCAGCGATGCCCCAAAGACTTAGGTTGAGTCTTCGGTAGGCTGTCATCAGTCCAGCAAAGAGCAGGTGTGCATACTTCAGCAGGGCTGGACAGATTAGTTAACAGTAAAAATATATGACTCCTGCAGAAAAACATGGACCCATCTGTAGAATAAATGTTTTAACAGATGAGAGCGCGGCATTCCACCCAGCCCACCCTCATTCCCAGTCGTCATTCTTAGGTCATGAATGCTACACAGATAGTTCACAAGTACTACAGCTAGCATGGTTCATTCACCGCTGGTTTCAATTAGACCCAACTTTGAAAATGAAAGCCAAGGTTCCTGACAGTGACTTTCTTTGAACTGCCGGGGTGTCGGAATAAAAGCTACAGGCTACACAGATTAAAATGTTGCTCCATGGCTAAGGTCACTCTGTTACGCAAAAGTTCTCATCTCACACCCTCCTAATATTTACCTAGGGAGTGAATGGTTGTTCCAGCATACCTGGCCCTTGGAGAGAGGGATACGGACAAACACAGCCATGGAGAGAGAGAGATAGTGTGTGCGTGTGTATGTACACACATGTGTAAACATTCACATAACCTCAGGAACATGTAAAATCCCGATACAAACAGAGGAGAGGCTCTCTTTCTGTTGCTATAAGGGAGACTAAAAACAAGGCTGTGCTGTATGTTGAAGTGAGGTTAGAACTTGACAGCGTCTGTGTGTATGTATGTGTGTGTGTGTGTGTGTGTGTGTGTGTGTGTGCATACATGTGAAAGAGTTGGGGGTGCTCAAATAGTACAAGCACTCTGAAATGTACGTTTTGAAACAATGTGTTGAGTTTAGCCAATAATAAAGCCTCACACATCCACACAGTTTTAAATTGCTCTGCCCACCTGTATATGTACAGCCTTACTGTCGCCATCTAAGTGAAAAACACTTTATGAATGAAATGTGTTATTGTAAATGGGTTGGAACAGAGAGATTGAAGCCGTGCAGACAGGTTGGTTAATGTGAGGAATTTGTCATATAAGGCAGAAAGAAACATATCAGCAGGGAACCTCTAAAGTGTTTTCCTACCACAACAGTGTCTGCCTTTGTTCAGTATTTTATATGAAACTTGAGGAAGGCATAGAGTGTTACTAATGTGGGATAATCACAGTATCATGTGTTAGGATAAGAATAAAGAAAAACTGAATGTCTTAACTGATGGTACAGGTTGAGTGTGGTATCTGTTTGTGCTGCCTGTGCACCCCAAGATTTGTGATGGGCCTCTCAATGGGCCTGATTTATAGATTGGTGGGGAGGCATCACATGCAACTCTGTCTACCTTCATTGCACTAAGGAGGAGTAACGATCATGACAATTACAGCAGTGGGATGGATGAACGAACAGTCTCGATGAGTAAGGAAAAAGCAGGAGAGGCAGGGTGTAGATTTACAGTGTTATTCCCTGTATCCTAGAAGCACCTTTGGGAACAAGGTTGTATATCTGTCTGAGGTGGCCTCTCATCACAAGAAACCTGCTTTCTACCCCTCTAACTCACTATCACCAGGATACTTTCATCATGGATATACACAAATATGTGCGCGCACACACACACACACACACACACACACACACACACACACAGTTTAATACTGACAAGGCTGCTGTTGTTGAGTTCACATAAGAGAGATAAGTCGGCTACCCCCTGGGAATGACAAAGAGGGAGGAGAGGGATGGAGCAAGGAGGGGGGAGGGCTGGATAAGACGGCACAAAAAGACGAGTGTTTGTGAAAGAAGGAGTAGGGTGGGGAATTTTCAGCAGTAGGCAGACAGACACAAACACCAAGTCTGAGATATATCAAAATGAAACTGTCCAAACAATTTCTATGGTAAGGGTAGCTATAGTGAAATGGAAACGACGACAGATGAGAACTTTGGGAAGAGTTGGACATCGGTTAGGCACCAGAAGTCTGTACGACAGGATTGTTGATATTAATGTGAAATGGTCTGAGTCAAACATCGCACCTTGAACCACAATGAATATGGTAACATAACACTGAGAACATGACTTATCTATTCATCTCTACGGATGGGAAATGTGTCCACTCTGCTCTCCTTGTCATCAGACTGTGGGAGGAATGCTGGTCTACCACATGAAGAGGCAGGATCTCACATGTGAAACAATGTGCCTCGCAGAAGAGGTATACGTGTGTTAAGGGTATACACTGAGCAACCAACAGAACGACTTCTCTGTGTTTGCATGTCTGACTAAATATGAGCTTATGCAAGCATGCACATTTGTGTAGCAGTATCCGCCAGCTATGAGCAAAATTTGGTTGCTTTGCTTCGCTTGATCATATAGATCTATTCAATGACAGCACCGACTCCAGGCCTCTCAGCATGACGGAAGAGACTGTCAAAACCACCTGCCTCTCTCCTCTCCTGTCAGTTGATTTAGTGATTCCAACCCCCGAGGCAGACATCTTCTCCCCCTGTGCTGGCGTCTTGACCCCCCTCCCAGCCCTGTCCTGGGCCCTTGGCGGAGGCACCGCGTTATTTACTGCCTAGAGAGGTCTGTGTGCAGAGTCAACACAGCATGGCTGGGTGAACACGGGAGCAACCCATCGCCCAGTCTCACACACATACCCACGGTTGCGATCAACACAAACACAGTCACATGACCCTCCCTGAGGACTGGCAGAGAGGCTTACCTTGTTACAATCACTACACACAGTTGAATTGAGAGCCACAGACAGACAGAGGGACACACACAATCATGTCCACACTTATGACCATAGCAACCATGGTGGAGACAATGCTGCCACCAACCCTAAACAGTTCCTGAAGGATGGAAAAGGTGAAGCTATGGGTTTGATAAAGTGAAAGAGCAGACACCCATGAAGGAAAAATCCATCTGACATGACAACACTCAGGTAAGCTTTACTGTCAGCTGGATCCACTTAGGAACATATCCTTAGGTGGACTAAGCTACACAAAGTCATTCTGACAGTAGGAGGTTTAATCTAACCTCTGACCTGGACGTGCTGCAGGATTGTAGAGGGTTTAGGCCAACAGACTTTGATGCTCACTGACCTAAACCAGACCTTTTCTACATTTCTCTATAGCTTCTCCTGAACAGGTGGACTGAGGATAAAACAGCACAATGCATAGCAGCGGGCAACAACCCTTCTTTCTGTTTCTGGTGGGTCCACGAGCTTGTTTTTCTAGCAGATATATGTGCTGAAGTTCTGCAGCTAGAAAAAGCAGAACCCCAGTGATATTCTTTCTCCAAACCCCTCCTTCCACATCCTCTCAGTAATTATAACCTTTCAGCTGACAAATCTACAGGCCCTGATGTGTTTGTCTTTGCTTCCTCTTACAACAGGTGAAGTGAAGCCTGTGGAGGCTGGGCTGAATGCCAGGCTCTTTCTGGTTCCGCTGGCCAACTACATATCAGCCTGCCTGTCACACCAAAAACACCTAGAGAGTGAGGGAGGCGCTCTCAAGGTGCGATCCATCACAAAAAAAAAGCTTTAGCCAGAAATTTTGATAAAGAGGATGACATTTTCTTTGGTCGAATGAGAACTTGTAACATTGTGCACTGGGTTGGGTATTGAATACAGTACTGGCACGATGTTCCCCTTTATCTCATCCAGTGGAAAAAGAAAGTTGGCTATAGTAAACTCTGTAAGGATAATTTATTTAGAGGAGTACAGATGATTTGATAAATTGAAAACTGGGTTGACTTTGGATTGGAAATAAGGGGTGTGAAGGAGGATGAGAAAGCAGGGTGTGAGAGATGTGCATGTGAGGAGAGGAGGACTGGATCAATCTTTTATCACTGCAGTGTGCTTTCATCCCTAATGGATCCGACATGAGCATAGCACAGCACTACCTTCCGTCACATTGCACAGGCAGGGGAAGGACGCTCGGAGAGAACAAGACAGAGAGCAAGACAGTGAGGAAAAGCAAGACAGAGCGACAGCGTGAGAGAAAAAGAGAGCAAGGGAGGGAGAGAAACTGGTTCAAAACACCAACCCAAAAATAATCACAACTCAAAACATGCAAACATATTTCCTCGCACAGACATGCTGTCATAGCCTTTCCAATTACCTCTGGCCCTGAGTGCATCTGCAGGAGGTGGAAAACTCTCCTGATAAGGAAGGCAAGAAATTAAGTCACTTCACAGCATGAGGATGAATGACTCTGAAAATTCACGTCATGAATCCCAAGAGATATCTGGCTGTGCTTGGATGGACAAGCCTCCGTTGCTATCCGGGCTGAATGATAGACACACTGACAGAGACAGACAGACAGACAGAGTATGGCGTTGCAGGAGAAGAGTGGAGTCCATCTGTGTATTCGAGCAGTGCAAGAGCAGTAAAAATAACATTGCGGAGAACAAGACATGCCGACTCTCAGAGGACACTCCACTCTCTCCATGCTAAACAGCCTCATTCATGTGATGGAAAATGAGAAATATCTAGGCAGCGAGAGAGAGAGAAGAGGAGAGAGAGAGAGAGAGAGAGGAAATGAGGTGCTAACTGAATAAGACTGTTAGGAAAGTAAAAGTTTCACTATGCATTCAGACTCCTAGCAACCACAACCCCACACTGCAATGTGATTTTAAATTTAAGTGAGTTCATCGGTAGGTGTAGAATTCATAGCTGGAAATACAGGATAAAATTTAGCAATGTTTAATGAAGCAACATTCAAATAAAAATAAATAAAAACTGAACAAAGATAACAACATTTAATGTTGTTTTTGTTCTATGATCTTCAAGGAAGTGAGCCGCATGTTGTCCTCAGACCACATTTCTCTGGTTGCAGAGAACGAATGGACTCCAAACAACTGGTTTCTCCAGTTGTGGGAAGGTTGTACACACAGTCAGCGTCACCGCTTCATACAACTGAGCGGGATGGAAATTGGGACAACTGAATGTAAACAAGAGCACATAATGCACAACTGAAAAAAGTAAGTGGGAGTTTATTTAAAATGGATAATTAACACTAAAATAAATGCATAAATAATAAATGGAGGGGACTATTTAGAGTTAATAGCCTAAATTCTGGACTCAAAGCTGTCCATGTTGCTTCAGTTTCGCTCTCACACAACCATCTATTATGCTGACATTATCTGTGTGAAACTAAGTTCACTGTGTGAAACAGACAAACACAGATAACACATGAGGTATGGCTGCTTACTCCCACGGTCAACCAGGAAATAAAAATCACCTCTCAGGAGGTTTCTAATCGATTACTCTGATTGGCTAACAAATGCAGCCTGCTAATGAGCTCTGAGCCCCCTTATCTGACACACACCATGCTGAGAAATGCTAACTGGGATGCCAGCCATGCATAATGATGAGTCAATGTTTAAAAAGGCTTCAAGTGGCTTGGTGCATAAGACTTAGACTACGTGGGCATTTGAGATCTGCAGAACATTAACAGTTAAATGTGTTTGGAACCAGCAGCGAGTAGGGTGAACTCTGCCCTTACCCTCCATGAATTAATCTTTAATCCTACAACGGTAAAGGGAGCTCTGTGCGTGATAGGAGGCCTGCAAGAGATAGCTTACTCACTTGTCTACCTTACTGTAACACAGTAAATGCACATGCATGAAAACATGCATAGTGAGGCCTGCTGCCAAAACTCAAACCCTGAGAGCAACCTTGATGAAAAAGTTAAACATAAAGAGAAAAAAAAAACACACACCAGTTTCACCCAAACAGGTTTAAGTCCTATTAGGTATGTCATATAGGAGTACTGGGTGATAGGTCTAGCGTCAACAGGTACATTTAAAGACACAGTACAGTTGTCCTAAGACTCAACATACACACATATACACACACCTACGGAGTTCATAGTCTGACATAGTTGTTGTTCAAAAACACAATTGGGAACATTCAAAGCTACAGAGCGGGTAGCCGACTGTAAAGAAACTTCCCAACAATGACATTCAAACTGGCAAGGGCACACACACAAAATCCCTCTGAGAGAAACCCTGTCACTCACCAGGTGGGGGGATCGTTCCCTTCTCTTCAGCGCCTTTTCTCTTTTCTCCCTTTATCTTTCTGTTTGTCTTTTTTTTCCTGTCTGTGTCTCTTTCCTCACTCAAGGAAATCCTTTCCTCTGACAGAGCAGCAGAGCAGGTTGAGCGGCTGGTGTGTGAGGAAGCAAGTGGGTATGTGTGTGAGGAGTGTGTGAGTCCAGCGGAGGTCAGAGGCAGTCAGACGTGGACGCAGGAGATTAGAAAGGCTGTCGCTGCTGCTTCCCCGCTCTCCCTCTCTCTCTCTCTCTCTCTCTCTCTGCCTTTTCTTCGTTTGCTCGCTGGCTGCCTCAGGAATGTACCTCTCCTGGGTGTCCTCACCACAGCCAAGATCTGAGAGACTGCATGAGTTTTTTTTCTCTCTCGCTCTCTCTCACTCACTCTACCCCTCCTCCTCCTCCTCGTCCTCTCGGTCTCTCTCACCCACATAGAAACACACCCTCCTTAGTCACACCCCCCTCTCTCACTCTCCTTCTCCCTTTCTTTAACTCCGCCCTGACACACTCTGCTGACAGAGCAGGTACCTCCCCTTCTCAGGTAATTTAAGTGACAAAGGTTTTCATCTGTCTATGTATTAATCTCTATCTGTCTTTCTGTATCACTTCTGCCAGTTATTCTATCTCATATTTTCTATATCATCAAGCTACACAAGGACGTGTTTATACAAAAACTCAGAGACAGGCAGAATGAACTGTCTCTGCAGCTGTGTGTGTATGAATTCATATAGATATGTGTGTGAATGAGACGTAACCTGAGGCTGTAGACTTATGCCCTCTAGCCTACAGTCACATGAGCAGCTGATTATGCAAATGAGTCGCCCAGGTGATTTTCTCTTCCTTTTCCTGGAATGAGGTCATAGTCCAGCACTCCAGGTGCCAGTGTGTGTGGTTGTACGTGTGTATGTGTGTGTGTGTGAGTGTGTATTTGAGTAGAACAACGCCCTGTGGGAAAATGAGAGAACAGAGCAACCTAAATCTGACCAGTCTGGTCCAGAGACCAACACATGCGCAAACTATCACAACAAAATATCACAACAAAAACCTGACCCATTACAAAAATATGTCCCTACCTCATCCTCTGTCTCCACAAACATAATCCCCTTCACACACACAAATACATACACACGCAGACACATACACACACAGAGCCACCAAAGACGTGCATGACCAATGGGACCGGCAGTGTGTGGGAGCCTCTCAGCAGGAGTCAAGGCCTGTTTTCTATTAACACCTCTCCCTCTATCTCCATATCTCCCTCTATCTCAGATTTGACCCATTTTTGCCTGTTTTTCTCCCCTCCACTGCCATCTCTCCCCCTCCCCCACCTGAAACTAAAGGCTGGCCACAGATACTTGGCCTGAGACAGAGTAGACCTGTTGAGTCTGAGCTTAAGTGGAAGTCAGACAGCACTGTCCCTCATGACCATCCTGAAAAACACCAAAACCAATGTGGTATTGAGTGAAAAAATATGCTGATAGATTAGGCTAAAATATAACCTATTTGTGTATGATGAATACGAAAATCATATGACTAAGCATACAGTAATAGCCTAAGCTCAACATCTGCTGATGTCAGCTCTTACTCGTATTGTGTGCAAAATGAACGGCTTCATGAATAAAGCATAGAATGACACAGCTCTTAGCAGGGACAGGAATGATCAACCAAGTTATCAAAATAGAAGATGACTGCAAGCTTTGGTCAAACTTATTTTTTTCTTTCAACATTCACATAGAACCATTCAATTGATAACTTCTGTCAGTCCTTTTCATATAATATTTGCAGTGACTTTAAGCCTCTTCCTGACCATTTTGCAATTTAGTCGAGGGTTGATTAACAGCTGAATTTTAGACTGCTTCTTCCATCCATCCACTCATTAATCTTGCGTGAGCCAAGAACACCAGGATGATAAGAAGTTGTAAAATAAATGCTCTTGTCAGAAAAACGGTGGTAGGATTCTGGGCTAATGATGTGCAGAAAAGTAATTCAGAAAGTGGAATGACCAGCCAGAGGTAATGCAGGAAAGGCTAATAACAAAAGAGAAATTACTGCCAGTCTCAGAATTAATTCTTGAGCTTCAACCACATTGCTGCACAACAATAAAAAGTGCTGAGGTAATAATTTACATCTTGCTTCTGCCTAAGATCACTGTGATTATGGAACTGAAAGCGACAATTTGATGAGAGACGACCATTTATTTGGTCTCACGCTCACTTTGCGTTTATGTGACTTCAGACTGTGCTCTGGGCTAGTGTGGGCAGGCTGTTATAGCACCAAATAACAAGTGTGTGCATTATATAAAGCACATGCTCCAAAAATAGATTTCTGGGATTAATTGCATTAATTTGATGAATTAACTCACACAAACAAAAGAGCACATCAAAAAATGTCCGCCCCTAGCTTTTAGCCAGTCTGAGTCAGAGGCCCTCGGAGAGTCGGTTCACATCTTGGCCTGTTTCACTCTTCTTTTTACAAAGTAAAGCTTTTGGCACATCTAAGAGCTGTGTTGTCTGACAAATCACTTAAACTACATTCTAAAATAAAAAGGAAGCAAAGTGGGGTGAAAACCCCTGAGGCACGGCTTAGGCACCAAGGGCCACAGTGAAAAAAGGCAAAAGTGCCAAAGAGAAGTGACGTTTTAAAAGCCAGCATACCAGTGAGAAGTAACTACACTATGGTTCCTGACAGGCGTTGTTCCTCAGTGGGCTGCTGGAGCCAATCACATGCTTGTCAATCATCACATCCATACCAAGTTTATTTACGCTGCTAGGCAGCTCTGAAGGAGTGAGTAAGCAAAGGCTTAAAGAGAGTGAGTCCTCCTTATTAGTTTGAGTGTCTGAAGACAGAGAGACAGCAGGGCTCAAATCATGACTGTTGGGTAATGGTATTGTGATGTTGGGGATTATCAGTCCAAGACTTCACTGACACCTTCCAGGCATTCCTCAGGGTACCTCCCACTGCCGTACCTCCCTCATCCCACCCTCCCCTCCTGAACCCACATATCATCCCTCTCTTTGAGAGTGACTCAAACATTCTTGCAACCCCCTTCCCTTCCCTTCCTCCTCCTCCTCCTCCCAACCTCCTCTGCATTCAGCAAAGACGCAAAAGAAAACACAGATGAGGTCTAAAAAGCTTTCTAATCTATGCATTCAGCAGAAATCCTGCCTCATTTCCTCCTTCTCTACCACCTAGCCCAGCCAAACAAAGAGAGAGAGTGGTCTCAAATCCATACTCCAGATAGCTGTCAGCCTTCAATCATAACCTACTAATAAGTTAATTCTGTGACAAGGGAGGGGTATAAATCTGTCCAAAGAGGGGTAAGTCAGCCATATCTCAGCTCAGAGGAGACAGGAAGATGGCTCTCAGACTCAGAAATAGACTGGATGGCTCTGGCAGTGGCTCAATAGGTTCTGTGGTGGGGAGCAGAGACAGGGGGATACATGCTGTTAGTCTCTTTGTTGGCCATTATGCACCAGGCCTGAATAGCATTAAATTGGGCTATGGCTTGCCCCTCCCCCTCCCCAATGTCAAACCCCTCCCTCCTTCTCACTCTCTTTATTCAGGCTTTCGTTGAAAACAACCATCAACAGGTGGAGAGCAGGACAGTCGAGACTTAAGCCTAGACAGAACGAGAACTGATAGCTCTATTCCCAGAAGCTAAACAACTAACAAAGTTCTGAACTTCTGTTGACATTGGTTTTCATAGTCATGGCAAGCAAGGCAAGGTAGTAATGCTCTGTTTGTGCCAAACAGGCCTAAGTATAGCATTGCTGTCTCATTATGGTCAGGGTAATGCCATTGCTTCTGTAGTATAGCTATGCCTTGTGTATCATTAAAACAGGCAAGATGGCTTTCACGACCGAAGGTAATTGCACTGTTCAGACTTAAATATAGCACATCCCATTCCAAGAACAGACAAAGACTTTTGTTTTCTTCCCTGCAACCTGGCTTAAGAGATGTTTTGTGTTTTGGAACCGACTAAATTTCACTATATCATCTCTTTACAAACATCAAGAACTGCACTGACTATGTTATTTTATGGGAAAGTGAGAGGGCAAAAGGTGAACAGAGGAAAACAAAATGAAGAGGACGGGTGACTAAATCAACACATAGAGCGTTGGTAAACACACTTTGCATTGCTCCAAAAACAAGCAAGGATGGGAAAGAAAAGACACACACACACACAGCCTTCAGCTTTCCCTCTGAGGACTCTTTTTCAGGCTGCACTAACGAAGCATATGAGTGAATCTTGGTTTGGCTTTTAGAGCCTTCCAAGTTGTCAAGATTCTGGCCAAACTTTGGCATCGATCCTCTCTTTTTCTCCCTCTTTATTCAGAAACCAGTACAGACTGGCTCGGGGCAAACACATTCCTGAAACAATGTGACGTTGAATTTTTTAAGTGCTGTATGACAAACTACTTTGATATCAGATGAAGTAACAAATTTGGACCTAACTCTAAGGTTGTAGCCTTGTCCTTCATTACTTTGAAGCCATCCTGTCAGATATAGATAACTAGAAACTCATTAGGTCTCATCTTGTTCTTTCATCCAGTCTAACCAGATCAGTTTGTTCTCATGCTTCTGCTGAACCTGTAGCCTCCCCCCCTCTCTCTCTGGAGATAAAGTTGTACCATTAGTATCACACTGTGCTGCTGAGCATTGTTCGTCTCAATAAAGAGAAATAGGCTACAGCCACCCTGATTGGTACTGAGCGGCAGAAAGATGTGATGGTGCTGAGACAAAGAAAAAGATGAGCTGGAAACACACCAAGTTGGATCATGGAATGATAGGGACAGAGCTGAGCCCAGTGGCCTGTTCACTGCTTGTCCCCTCTGAGTCTCAGACTCAACTCAATTCACAAACACTACCCTTTAATTTCTCTCTCTCTTTCTCTCTTCCTCTTTCATGCAAGGAGTTCTGAGTGGACCAGTGAACAAAAGCTTTCCAAGGTTAAGTCAACAAGATGTTCCCGACAGTAACCTCCCCCATACAAAGCTCTGATCCTGGCAGTGCCAGGGACTTGTCGGGATGGAGCAATGGGGGCATGAATACCATGTGCAATGAACACAGAGAGACGGACAAATGGGCAGGAGGGCTGAGCTACAAACAAAATCAAAACTATCAAGAGTCTGTACATTTATATATCTACTTCCAGGGCCAGTAATTTATTACCACCTGGCTAGTGTCGTAACATTTTGAGCACTATTCTTCTTCAGACATGCCCTGAGCAGAAGTGCCATAATGTTTAAACTTAACAGTAAACACACAAAATGTTACGACATGATCTAGATGATAATAAATTCCTGGGAGCAGATACATAGTGTGCAGACTCTGTTTAGGCCTATTGTTCTTTGACTGCTGTAGTTTTGATCCTGCACCTATTGTTATTTTTGAATGTGTGTGCATTCCTGGACTTTTCTTCACAAACAGAATTATACAAAAAGAACCACAATGAATGTGATAGTCTGACACTGTCGAGACAAGGTATTTGCCTAAACGGGGTGTTTGAGAGTTGGATTGATGATGACCTCAGTAATAACAAAAGCCAATGCAGGGGGGCTATTGGATGGACAGGAAGTATGGGTTAGGGAAAGGGGACCTGTCAGGTGGCTGGGGGTCAGGGGTCAGAGTGGACAAAGGATGTGTAAGCCCCATATAGACCAAGGGAGAGGCCCACAGGCTGCGGTCACTGACTGTCTTCCTGAATATGTATTCCTAAATTTGTGTATCAAGTCTAAATGCTTTATAATTTGTCCTCCATATATGGTGAACGGTCACTTTCACTTTCCCATCCGCTTATTCCAAAGAGCTTTGACAATACTGCTCTATCTAAAAGAAAGGGTTATCCAAACACCTGCAGGAACAATAGCATTTAAAAGCTTCCCCTGCACTAGACCTGTCATCTCTTTTCCTCTGTGGCTTTACTGGATCAAAGGACAGCTCTAGCTGTGCTATGGTGAGAAAGTCAGCCTTGTAGCTAAAATCATCCCCCTATAAGCGTACGCACACAAAAACACACACACATACCACACACAAACAACACATGATGATACTGACGCATAATGAAGCTGGTTCCCTCTAATCATGTCATTCTCACAACAGACTTTGTAGTTTTTCATACCGAAGAATAAGAGATGCAAAAAGGATTCACCAGAGCCTGAAGTACAGACACTTAAAGACCTGTTGAATTTTAACAAGGCTGGTGTTGCTGCCATCATCATCTTTATCGGGTGGTAGAGGGTTTGAGTGCGTGCAGGAGTGGGTATGTGCATGAGAGTGAATTAATGACGCATTTGTCTGTGTGTGCATATGTGTGTCTGTGGCTACGCTGGATTACTAATTAATGCTAAGACAGAGGCCATATGTGTGGAAGTCTGTGCGTCTCTCCCACATATCTCCCACATATCAGCAGGAATGTGAGGATTGTTGGGTCAGCAGTGGTGACATCATAGCAGCCCATCAGAAGCAACAACGAGGCCTCAGTGCCAGTTTCCTCTTGATTGCATCAGCCATGCGATAACAGACTGTGGATCGATGACACCCACTCCAACCCCGCTTCCTCCTCGCTTTATTACTCTTCAGACACACCAACATTTGATACAGACACGCAAACATTTAATATGCCTGAACACATCATATTCATAACTCTGGATCCACTGTTCAAGTATATTATACTTAACAATATTGAGTAACGGGAATCTCCCCACCACTGTGGAGTCTCACCTGCTCACGCAGGTAACAACAGACATGAAATGCATCCATGGTGGCCTATTTTGTGGCTTCTAACATGAACAAAGTGTATCTTTTTAACAAGCGCCGGCGCCCCACCGGATGACCTCACATAGGCGTCAATGGGACTCTACACTCTTCACCTGCTTTAAATGGTCTAAGGTCAATAGCCTTAGAAAAATGGCGCAAGTGTTTACAAAGAGACAACAGCACAGCCTTAGGGGAAACAAAGCTTGGTATAGGAAAGCGTACGTGTGTAGGGACTATTTTTCAAACAATGTTGCTATTCTCATTATTTCCTGTGGTCAGATCAGCAGTCAAAAAGGTCAGTGAACCTAGCTAGCGCCACTTTGTTGAACAACATTATTCTCATTAATATCTGCCACTTCTGCCACAGACAGGCTTCTTTTATTTATACATTACTTCTCTCTGTAAGACTCAAGTATCAGACAACAGATGCTATTGTGTGTGTGTGTGTGTGTGTGTGATTGCGTGCTGAGATGATCCCATAGGGCATCAGATAAAGTGCACCTGAAGGAGGGACCGGGAGCAGGCTTTCAGCGTTGCCGCGGTAACTGAAACACAGAAGTGACCACCTGCTTTGTATAGAGTAGCGAGAAGAGCACCACTTCAAGACAGTTGTGTCAAAAAAAAAACAAAAAAACAAAAACAAAAACAAGACAAAAACATTCACATAAAGTGGCTCGATTCCAAAACACAGCCCATATCGTGTTTGTGCCATGATGAGGCATGCAGAGCAGAGAGCGCACAGCTGTTGAATCTTTCATGGAACATAAAAAAAGAACCAAGCCATTGTGCTGCTCTCATTACAGCGCACACAAACTTTGCCCCATCTAGACTTTGTGGGTCATGTCGCCACACTTTTGGTTACAGCCTGCTCTGCTAGACAGTTTACACGAGAAGACAATCCAACCAAGCTCAGGGACAGTGCGTTGTTGAGTTCGATGCCCTACCATGACAAATTCATATCTGACATACGCTGTAGGTTAGCAGCCACCGCATGCCCTAACGCTGGAGCTAAATACGAGCTTTGAATGATTCATTATCAGCTTAATATCGCATAATCTAATTGCATATAATCACAGTGCTAAGCCAGCATATTTCTAAGAACCTCAAGTGATGTTACCATGGTGACTCATACCATCGATAAGAGCATCTGTCAGAACAAGATAGATGACTTACTTAAATTCAACTTAAAATCCAGAGTTCGAAATGTACAGTCATTGTTTTAAGAGTCTCAAGAGTCTTGTCTCTGCTGCTTACTTAGTATTATTCTCACAAATAATGAAAAACAGGTTTGGCAATGTGGTCAACTGCAGGAGAAACAAAAAAAAAGTGTAAACTCTGCACTAAAACCTCTGCAAACAAGGCCATTTGTTTCACTCACCTCCTGCAGTCTAACGGTCTCTCTGACTGCCAGCCTGATGAAAAAGGAGTAGAGAGAGAGGAGGAAGAGGGAGAAACCAACCCTGTCACTGTCTCTGTGTGTCGTGCTGCTGCGCTACCTGATCCACCAAGCCTGTAGGAGAGAGAGAGAGAGAGACTCAGAGCAGTGGAGAGGGGAGGGGGCAGCAGCACAGAGAAGTGAAGTGGTGCCGCCATTCCCCGTCACCCTGGAAACCAACGCTCTTTCAAAGAAATCGGCCAATGGCAAACACCGGCAATTGTGTTCAGACAAAAAGTCACATGACTGCCGAAACGCCGCTCCCTATGCACAGAGTGAGGAAAAGAGAAAAAGAAGCGTGGGGGTGTGTGAGAAGGGGGTTGATAAAGAGAAGAAAAGGAAAAATAGGGAGACAAGACAGACAGATATGGGGTGGAAGATAGATCCTGACAGTGGCTACATAAGGAAAGAGGGCAAAAAAGAGAGAGAAATGAAAAGACGGGACAAGCAGTGAACAGGCCACCACCAGGTCCAACTCTGTCCCCTTCTCCCTCACTGTCCCACCACCATCACTGCTTTTCGGCTACTCACTACCAAACCGGGTGGCTGTAGCCCGTCTCCATTTACTTCCTGAGAGGAACAATGATCAGCAGCACAGCATGAAGATAATGTTACAGCTTTACCTCCAGCTGACACTCTTAAACATCACCTATCAGGCTATTTATATACTCAAAGTATTAGGAACTCGTTCCGCATTCGACTGTCAAGAGGACTAAAAATCCTCTTCAACCTGTCTGGTCACCTTGATCTCTTCTTAAGTAAACTCCACAACCTTTAACTGGGATTCAGCTGCTCAGCCTCCACAGAGAGAGTAGTTTATCTTAATCTTTTGTTCACTGTGTAAGTAGACTGCCTGCTGATAATGTTAAGTGTTAAGATGAGGGTTGTTATAGTTTTTTTTCATTCGTTTTTAGTTCTTGTTAAGTTATAGATATATAAATATAGTTTAGTTGTTATTTAGTTTCAGTTCCAGTTCTAGTATATTTAGGAGAAATGATCAAAGTTCAAAACAGGTATTTTGTATACCTTTGTGGTGGGTATTGTGTACCAACAATAATGATACATTCTTTTTAAAAACAAATTATTTATCAGTACATGCACAACTAACACAATGCTGGGACCTCATGGTTTCATGCTGTACTAACAATACGCACTAGCTAGCAGAGTCAACAGAAATCTAAATTCAGATAATTTAATTCCAAATAATCCTAACCATGATTCTGGCATTTTCAAGCATTTCAACATTTCTGTGTGGGTTGAGCAAATGACAACTCTGGCACTTCTTCTGCGCCTAACAAGTATGTCTACAGGATAGCACCATCTCTTTCCACAGACAGAACTAAGTAAAAATAGTCAGCAATTCTTCGCCGAAAATTCATTCTCATTTTACTTTGCTAAAATCTTGTTTATCTAAACAACACAAAAACTCTTTGTACTTATATAAGGTTCCGTATAGTACTCTTACCAGTAGAAACGATAGTTGTACTTTAGCTTTATTTTTTCAACGCAGTCTCCATTTCTCAATTTTAACAGCTCCTTTTCCTCTTATTTTACTAAAATACCCTCTGTTAGGGTTTTGATGCATGGAAGCCTAGTTGAAGGAGCAGTGGTAATCACTTGCCACTCTGTCAACTGCTCACGTCAGGGAATAAAAATTACAGCTAGAATTTCAAGTGTTGATTCCCAATGGAACATTAAATGATGCAGCTACAGATGTTGGGCAGTAGGTTATTACCCATACTGAAATCACGCATCTATTACTTTCTCAGCAACAGACACTTGAGCACAATCATCTGCTTCATAATATGTCGCCGCAGCCCCACTAAATTACCCTACTTCAGCAGTGGGAGACAGGTTTCTGTCTCAGAAAACCATTTACCAAGTGAAAAGGGCCCAATTACGCCTCTACAGTGTGGATGTGACAGGACAGCTGATGAGCCATGGAGAGGCAGGAAGAAGGAGGCAAAGCCAATAGTATCCAGCACATGGACAGCAATGACAAGCCTAAGCCTCTGTCATTGATTTATCTAAAAAGGTAATGGAGAGGACTAGCTGAGGATTAACAATTCTGTATCAGCTTGTCAATAGATTATAAGCACATTCTGGCTGTGGGCTTACCCACAGATTCTTGGGATATTATTCTGAATGGAACATGCGTCGTGGAGATTACGCCGAGTCATAAAATGACATCAAATCTGTAGCCTGATCCAGCTTCAAAAGAGAGCAGAACAATCACGTACAGTATGCAATTCTGTTTTGTTCAGCCAGCTCATAGCCTATATGTTCTGCTTCAGGCAAAACAGAGGATTGAGCTGGCATGAATATAAAAACAGAAGTTGGCTGACTAGGTTTACCCTTTTACAAAGTTTAATCAATCATATGAGTCATTGCTTGACAGGCGCATCACAAGACAACAGACAGGCTAGGTGAAGTTTACGTCTATTGCTGTATGTAAGAAGCCATGTAATTAAGCGAACATGGTAGCTGGTTTGTGCACAGTCTAAGGGGCCCAAGCTTCCCCATGCTAGTTTGCTCTGAAGTGCATCTATATTACCCAGCAAAAAAAGAAAATTTACTCAAACAGAAAGGAGGTCTGAGAGAAAAACATTAGAGTGCAGAAGCTGATTTAGGGTAGAATCTCAGACAGCTCGGTATGATGGCATCATTAAGTTGGTGAGAAATCCTCTGAGGGAATGGTCTTTAGGTCATGCCAAAAAGATGCCTGTCATAAAGCCACCGTGATAAACAGACTCTGTGAGATGAAGGTTGTGTGTGTGTGTGCATGTGTGTGTATGTGTGTGATCCTCAGCTGGTAGACAAGCCTTTTTGTGTTCCCTAGTTTGAGGCAGCTGGACAGATGAGTCACCATGGAGGGATTTCATCAAGGGGAGGGGAGAAAGAAGTCAAGGAACTAAACACTTTACTGTCAAGCTTTTGTTCCACTTTTCAATTTATTCCTGCGGTATGACCAGAACTGCAAATGTATTCATATCTTGGGAAAATACTCCACAGCATAAAATTGATTTTCAGTGCAGCACTAAGCCTAAATCCGTTCCCAGAATCACTGATATCTGGCTGTCTAAATTTAATTTTGCCTGGCTATATCATCAGGCCAATTCGTCTAAGGGTTTTAGATTGTATATGATCAGCCTGAATGGCCATAAGGAGATGATGGTGAAGATGACCAGAACAAAAAAAGACTGAAGAACAATGGGATCAATCTCTCTCTTTCACGGTCAGTCACACATACACACACATACAAACAGCATCTGACAAAAAGCAGTTAAGCATTACCCTTGGCATCTTCTCCCTCCTCACACTAATCAGAAAGTGAAGACCGCACACTCTTTGCAAAAACATCAAAGCTTCCCCCTTTTCAAAACACGCATGTCCAAATAAATAAATAAATAAATAAAAAATAAAAATTTTATAGCTAAAACTAGAAGGCAACAACAACAATTTATAAGGGACTTCAAGCAGCAGATACTCACTTGGTTGCACACCAACATGACTGAGGACAGGAGGGGTTCCCAGACTTTTCTGGATCCCTCCTTTAGACCTCAGACCACAGTCTGATCCCATAGATCCACATCTAAGGTTTTTGCTGTGTCTAATGTTAGTGGCAGAATACATAAACAGTGAATAGTGTGAAAGCTAAAATGAGAGCTGATATAATTTACTCCTTGCTGGGAACTACTAATCTTTTTTTTTCTCCTCATAGTGGGGTCTACAGGCTCCCAGGGGTCCTTAAGAAGCTCCTATAGGCAAAACAAGGATGAATGAATGTGTAAATATTATAACATTATGGCTTAACCTCGCTACTTTGAATTTATTTGATAGTGTTAATGTATTATGACATCTATACAATGTAGCTAGCTGAAGCTTAACACAAACCAAAATCATGGGGCTAAATTGCCAAATGGTGGCCGGCAGTTTAATTAAAGTAAACTTGGGCGACATGAAAATGAAAAGGTCTGAAAACTCCCAGTCTGGGGCTATGTAAGAGATTAGCTGGGAATCCAAATACAAGTGTGAGAGTCGTCTTCTAACAACTGGTAACATCCAAGACACAAAATGTCAGTGACAGACAGCTAAAAGTTAGCATGACCGATTTTTGCACAGGACATTTTTCAACTTTGCGGTGTTGCTGTTACTTTCCCGTAACGTTGGCGTCAGCTGCTGCTCTAATATCACCTGTTGACACCGGTTCAGATGCAGGTTTAGTTAACTTAAACCATGTTAGCCCAACTATTTGAAACCCCTCTATCAGTTATCCATGAAGACCAAAGTGGGAGAAAGTTGTGCCCGCGTGCATTGACCTCCCATCCTCCGGCAGGTGCACCGCTGTGAACAGCACGTGACGCCTCACCTGCCGGTGTTTGTTCAGGTATTCGAGTTTCACATGAGCTTGGCAGAAAAAAACAAAGGTGCAAACACTGATGGTGCAACTTACTGGCCATATTGCGGTCATTCTTAGTGCGAAAGACAAGTGAGTTGCCGGCTCCATCTCCGTCCGCGGCGGAGTCCACCACGCGAGTCCGAGGGAGGAAAAAAAAAAAAAAAACTTCCGGTCAAAACTTCCAAAATAAATGTCCTATTGAGGAACGTGAGCTGTGTAGAGTTCTTCCTCTTCTCCTTTCTCCCTTCGTCTTTTTTTGTTCATAGAGTTCATAGCGCAGCAGTGAAAATAAGGATATGAGGAAAACTTAGAGGTAGCTTGTGCTGTCTTTTCAAAACTGCCCATGTCATTGTATGTAGTAACAATGTTATAGGACATTGACATTTTAGAGCTGCAGCACAAACTGATGATTTAAGGAGGTGAAGGCCTTGGAGTCTGAACCTTACAAACTAAATAGCAAGCTGCTACATGCTTTTCCAAAGTCCCAAACACACTGCCATAATATTATGTACAACATGTATGCTAAACTTTCAGTACAAAGAGCTGCTCAGTAGATTTGGCCTAGTTTAGTAGGCATAACCTAACTCAAAAAATGGCATCAGTAAAGAGCCAAATGTCGCAATTAACTGAAGTGACTAAAAATAGTGGACAGAAACAATAGAAGTTTGGTATTTGCGTGACAAAGTGACACTTCCTCAAGGCTAATCAACATTGGAAAGTGAGTCATCATTCTTCTGCGACTGCTCAAAGCACAATGCCACAACAGTTTCTTGTGGCTTTTGTTTCTGAGGAAATAAATAGATTATTAAGCATATCATTAAGCCCTCATCTTTTTCTAAAAGCATGCCAAGTTGTTGTAATATAAAATTGATGCATGCAGTATTACTAGGCCAAGAGAAAACATGTTTCTATCCCATTCCCCTAGCATTTTCTTTTTTCCTCCTCAGCAACAGGTAATTCCCAGTGCCTGGTGTTGTTCTAAGTTACTGAGCACATGACCTTCTGACAGAATGAGCGGAAAATGCAGAATTACATCCAATATATCAATTCAACACAACAAAAACATGAGCTAAAGGGATGCCTTTGTTTGACTTGTAATTGAGAGTGGGGAGCACCTTAAATCTCTCTCAACCTCTCTCTCTCTCTCTCTCTCTCTCTATCTCTCTCTCTTTGTGTGTGTGTGTGTGTGTGTGTGTGTATGTGAAATGCATCTCAACTGTATTTTCAGCAGACACATTTAATTGTATTGTTAGGGCATACAATTTCATCATCTCTACAACTATCAAAGGTTGGATTAAATTCAAGCACTTGAAGGGTAATTTGGTTAAGTTTATGTAATTTCTATACACCTTTATTGACTACATGTCTGAATTTGGCTGTAAAAATGTCAACATAAATTTAATTATGCTGCCTAAATACCTTCCAGGGAATGGAATGTTCCTTCCAGCAGGATTCTGTTGTCTTCCATACTGTACAAACAGCTTTTCGCGGGCCTGTCCCGACTCATACTGTTGGCTTTTTCAGTTACACCGCCTGTTGGTAAAACTTGCCTGTCTCAAGCCGGTACAAGAAGAAAGTTTCCTCTTATAATTATCTGAACATCCACATTCCATGACAGTTGTGGTGGTGTGAGGTGATTTGCAGTGGTCTAATATAATTACTGTACACCTATCTTCTTGGCTGCAGTTCCAGCTGGGAAACATTATGTATGCAGACTGATGGTAACTTATTATGTGCGCTTCCCGTCTCCGATTGCTTTGATGGAGTCTGTTAGGGACCGTATAACTGCAACCTATCTGACATGATCATAAATCTCATCCAATCACAGGAGCCAAACTGTTATTTCTGCTAGTGCTATTCACAGCATGTGTTGACACAGTTTTCTTCACTTCAGTCAGTTAACAAGGCAGACATGTATGCCATATCCCATATTCATTGAACTTTGGTGTGTATGAAAGAGAGAGAGAGAGAAAGAGAGAGAGAGAGAGAGAGAGAGAGAGAGAGAGAGAGAGAGAGAGAGTCAGAGTCATTTTGTTATTGTTTACTCTATTATCTAATATCTTAGCCTTAATAACATCATCTTCCCTCAATTTTTTTTAAACATCTCTCGGGAAGTCGCTTCACAAAGCAAATTTCTTAAGTGGTAGTATCGCAGGCCTGCTATAATTGCCTTTTTAATTTGATTTGTTTAAAAGACCATCTCCTTGGATCCTGCCTTCTCTAATCACAGCAGTGCTTTCTTAGATAAAAGACAGTGGAGGCATGCTGTATGATTATTACATTTCCTGCCCATAATAACAGTAAGTGACCAGAATTGCATAAACAAGACAAATCATTACTGACCATCGCTTCAGCCATTTGTCCTAGTGTAGCTGCTTAACTATATAATGTACATGAGCGGCAACTGCTTCTGTTTTAAGAAAAATAGTAGTGTTTCTGGCAATAACTGATTACTTTCAGGAGTACAAAGTATACGAAGTGCTGAGGTGTTGCCGAAGATACAATGGTAAACATTCTGTATTTACCTACACACACCAGGCCCACCTGGTTTGCCATATAATCTGGTAATAACTGGGGACCGGAGGCAAGCTTCTCACCAGTCAGATTAGGCTGCCAGTCTCAGCCAGCTGTGAGAATGTCCCCTTACAGTGAAATTACAAGTCTATTCAGAGAAAGTAGGTGGACTCCATCCCACTTTCCCACCATAAAAGGCCTCTTCTTTCATTCCATTCTCCTCAGCCTGTGTCAGGGGAAATAATGGCACCAGCAAGAGGGGAGCGTGGTTGAAAACGCCCGAGCAAGGGGGCCAAGCAATCCCGCAAATCAGCCAGCTGTGTAAAAAGAAGATGGCTAATCAAGAGATGATTGGAGGAGGTGTCAGTGATGGTAGAAGATGATGGAAATGTGAAGATGAGAAATGCACTCATCAGCCTCGTCAAACAAGTCCTCTACATTCTATATAAAATCTGTTTCTAAGGACACGTGTGCATGTGTACACACACACACACACAAATGCATTCCTGTCTGACATGTGCGGATCTCTAAATCCCACAGTGGTGCTGAATACCAGCAGTACACTGTGGTTGGGTGACAGCCTGTGCTTTGTTACTTTGCTTCCTTTATTTGCATCCTGTTGCTGCAGACAACAGTGAAACATAAATGACAGGCAACCAGAAAGTGTGGTTTTGTGTGTGCATCTTTGAGTGTGTGTGTATGTGTGTGCACATGTGTGCGCAAGTGAGTGTGTGTTTCTTTCAGGTATTCCAGCACAAGACTGGGCAAGTTGAAAAATGTCAACGTGGTGGTTGTAGCCATTCCACTGAACTTGCAACATTTGGATGCGGGTAAATGAAAATGAAACCAGGACTCTTCTAAATTTTACAGCCTTAGGAGCCAATCTGTCTCTGGGTCTGAACCTCCAAAATAGATCCCAAGTGTGGAGCAGGACAAAAATCAGTCCAAGGTTGGCCTTCACAGCACTGTATGCCCTGTCTGTGGATTATAAATTTCCCACAGCACATGGACGCAATTAGAATCTCAGCTACAGTAATACACATAAACTCTAAATGTGCTTGGTTTGCTCTAGTTTAACACTCACTGTATTCCATTTTATAGATCAGAAAACATTTCCCCCTAAATTAACAGTGTGCAGGGCCAAAATTAGTGTACACTACATATACATATATATGTACGCTGTACATCACACTCTCACTTTAATTGTTGTACACTGTCTTTGTGATCACAGGTGGAGAGAGAAAGGTTTGAATAATCAGTGTCAAGGTGCTGGACTGTATGATTTGTTTGATCAAGGAGGTGGGGGGGTGGGGATTAGATTTTTGATTTAGTGTTCACAAATGGCGCCCTCAAGTGGCAAAATTATGATAATACATCATGACTTCAATATCATCACTCCACAATGTTCTTTCTGGAGGGCATTAATCTTTCAAATAAATAAATAAATAAATAAATAAAATGCATTCTAAAAAAAAAATAAACACATAAAGTAAACAGAACAGCACTGAATTTAACTGTTTATATGTTTTTTTATTCAATAAAATAAATTTAAGGTAGAGTTATAACAATTCAGAATTTCACCCTGAGAAATGCAAATGTGAGGTATTATTTACATTAACATGTAGTTATTATTCAGATAAAAACAGACAGGCTAATCAGATACCTTGTTCTCATCATCAGTACAGTTATGGTCTAGTCTCAGTCTAGGTGTGAGCTCCCTCTGCTGGGCTGGAGTGTGTGGTGCAGCTGGTGTTTCTGCAGCGCTGCCATAGCTGTATGAGGACGCATTATTGTTGGTCTGTTCAGAGGTTTGGACGGCTGATGCTTGTTGACAGACTGCACTCTGGATGCATCCATTTCTGTACTATAAAAAACTAAAAAAAAAAGAAAAAAAAGAAAAAAAGAAAAACATTTCTAAATATCTGAGACAGTGTTAAAACATATACTGAATATACGCATAAGATATAAACAGAAATCAATCAGCTGAAGTTTCATTCAAATGAGATATTTGGAAAAAAAAAAAAAAAAGGTTTATTCCTGCAAATGCCTTGTTGCTATTTCATGGAAACTGACATTTCTACTATATTCAGTAATCTCAGGAATTCAGATATTTGCATACCAGTGTTTTTTTGTTTTTTTGTTTTCAAAATGCATGTATAACATTTCATAAGAATGTTATTAATGGAAAAAGCTGTTATTACAGCTCTGGCAGTTGTGTTTACAAAAATACATACTGTAAACACTGATATCTCAAAGGAATCTTTAATAAGACCATACCATGGGTTCGTGAGCCCTCCAGAGAGTGGTGGAGATTGGTGGTTGGCCGGTGGGGTTTATGCGTGGACGGCGGGATTTTGGGTCTCACCACTTCCTGGCCCCACTGGAGTCGCATGTCTGTCTTTGCCGGGGATGAAATAGGTAAAGGCTGTCCACCGGCCAACCTGCGCTGAAGTCTTCGTGCACGAACCCCTGATGGCTTCTGGCTACCAGCAGCTGCCGTGGTGCTCAGAGGAGGAGAAGGGAACAGGGTGGTGTCCGGGGACAGGGACAGTCGAGCCACATCACGGGATAAGGCTTCTCCGTTGGACATGTCTAAAAACCATTGTTCAGAAGACAGCAGTTACAGCCAGGAACACAAATTAAAAACCATTTCTTTTTTTTTTTTTCAACATTTCAACTGTCATACAGAAATGATCATCCTAGAAATGTAGTGTTTCCCCTTACAAAAGCACAAACACAGTATTCAAGTAGGACTGTTTTTATAATCTGTATCATGTATGTTTGAATGTTTCTAATTTACATCTTATTGTGAGTATGTTACCATCACACTTATCACTTATACATTCACTTCTCAGTATTTTTTAACAAGCAAAAGCAAATCTGTTGACTGAGTGCTCATCTAGGTAATCTGGAGAGGTAGGTCACCTTCCCTCTCCTCTCCGTCCTCTTCATCACTCCCACTGCTCTTTAGAACTCCAAGGCCATCTTTGTCATCATGTTCCTCCTCTTCTTCATCACTGTGCTGAATAGTCAGGACCTGTGGTATTTTTTCCATCTCTATGGCCTGCAGACGTCTGTAAAACAAATTACTATTATTATTTTTTTTTATTTCCTTATCCATCCACCTTGGCATCATCAACCATACCTTCATGTGAGTCATGTGAGTACCATCTTGTCTACTCTAACAAAGTGATAAGTAGAATGAATTGCTCTGACTATGGCCTGAATCAGTGTGAGATGCTTTGAAATGATTCATTCACGATAAAAGAAAGAAAGAAAAAAAACATTGTGATGATCTAACAGATGCTATAAATTGCAACCTTTTGTCAATTAAATTTCTTCCTATAGAATATATAATGTGAAATTAATTCCATTAACTGTTTTTTTTTTTTTCACATTTTAGAAGACAAAGGGCAGTCTTACATTATTGCAAATGCTTACTTAATGGATCTGACATTTCGGCTAAAAGCACTGAATCAAATTGTTGATTTGAATCGCAGTTTGCAAACTTGAATCATTGTTCCAAAAAAGAAAGTTGTTCTTAGATCAAATCACCAACTAGTGAATCATACATTGAACTGAATCTAATGTTAAACCAAAGATTCACCGCCTTTGTCACGGAGAAACGAGGTGAATAGGTGGTCAGTACTTGCTGTGCCGCTCTCTCCAAGCCCTGAGCTCAGCAAACATATCACTGCGCTCTCCCATATCAGGCTCCTCAAGGTCGTATGTGTGTTCCGGGACATAGATGGGCAGGTCATGGGGTGTGAACATGGATATGGTGGGCGCCGTCTGTGAGAGCAAAGAGGAGGAACATGAGCATGAGCGGCAGGAGAGAGGAAGATAAGATGCGATACAGGAAATGATATAATATGGAGGATGAGACAGCACAAGAACAATCTGAGAAAAAAGAAAGGCGAACGGACTGAACAAGAGGGGGCGATAAGACGAAGAGAGAGAGAGAGAGTGACAGCAGCTGTGTGCATATGGCAGTATGACAGATAGTATGGTGTTGGCAGTGAGAGTCCCATCTGTCATGTCCCCTCTGACACAGCTGCACCCCCCACACCTCTCCACCCCTCCATCCTGTGTCCTCCCATCACCCGGCCTGTCCTCCCAGGCTCCTGTCCTCCTTCTAATAATGATCTCCTTCTGTTTATTCTGACATGACATTAAAGAGATGAGCTGCCTGTGCCAGCCAGCCATAATGGTCTGTCACAGCCCATAAAGATTTCCCTTCATTCAGGCTTCTTTTTGCTTTCACTCTGCAGTAAACACTCCTCTCTATGGACCACAACATGCAACAAATGATAAGGTTAGTATGTTAGTATTCATTTATTCATTGTCAACCTTTGTTAGGGACAAAATGTTTTCTTGCTGAATTGTAGGAATTTGGTTGTTTATTATTGTGATGCATGCCACCTACCCTCAACTTTTCTCGCCTTGCTCGAAGAGCCTGAACCGGGTTCCCACAGAACAGGATCTTTCCAGCTCCTTCAAAAATCAACAGAAAAATTTTAGCACATGAAATCACTGTTTTCTGACAAGATAAAATCCTCCTGGTGGCACTGCTGAGCAAGGATTACCATGGAGGATGTTTTTTTTTTTTTTTTTTTTTTCTGCAGGGTGAGGTTAACCAGTGTGAAATCAAATTATCTTGAAACAAAAAATGAAAATGTAGTGAGGGAGGAAAAAAAGAATATAGCATCTGAGTTGTCTCATGGGTCAAGAGCTATACCTCAGCAAATATTTCTGTCAAATATACAAAATAACACTAGTGAAGGGTTCACAACTGTAATGACAATAAGTCTTTATTACTCCATGGGGAAGATTATCAATGTGGAGAACATCCAGCAGAGTGCCTTACCATGTGTCAGGATGCTTGTGTCTGGATCCACTGCTGCTGGGTCTGACTCTGCAGACCCAGGTCTGGATCCGGGAGGAGAAAGTAGTCTGGACCCTGTGGCTGACATGGGCCTGGGCCCAGAGAGGGGCCTGGGGCACGCTGATGACATGGGCCTGGGCCCAGAGAAGGGCCTGGGGCATGCTGATGACATGGGCCGGACACAGGAAAGGCTGGAACTGGGATGCTTGGCAGAGCTGTTGTAAGGATATGTAATATCTTCTGTCTCCTCTACAGTGAAAAAAAGAGTGGTCCACAGTCAGTGATACCAAAAACAATATACACATATAACATATTTACAGGCCCACCTTTGATTTGAATCAAGTTTGGGCATATTTTCTGGGAATATCAGAGAAAATCACCGGAGGTGTAGGCAAAGCAGACTAAGAGAAAGTGGGTATAAATGAATCAATACCTGATCACAAAATGACTCCTGAAATGGTAAGTCAATTAATTGATTAGTCGATGGATATTAAATTTGGTCATTGTAATCTTGATAATGCATTTGTCATTTTAATAATTTATCAAGTAAGTATCTAGGGATGGATTCAGCAGTATTCAGTAATTTTGAGATTGTGGTGATGGGTGAATTTGTGGGTTTTGATGTTTAAAATTTGTTTTCACAGACACAGAAAGCCAGTGGGATTGATGAATCAGAAGGAAAGATTATGTTTTTTTTGTTGTTGTTTTTTTTTTTTTATAGGTAGTATTCACACAAACACACATACACATATGCACAAATAAGAGGAACTGCACACGCCACACACACAAACATACCATCGTCAGCAGCAGCTTGAGTATAGTTGCAGTCTCTGATGGAGTTTCGGAGCATGGCCCAGTCTTCTCCCATGATGCCGCTGCAGCTCGGCCCGTCGTCCTCTGCCCTCACATTGTCTAGGTAACGCAGCTGAGGGACCAGCTCCCTCACAGCAGCCCGGTATCTATACTCTGTCGTCTGGGCGGGAGAGAGGGAGAGGAGGCAGAGGGAAGAAAGAGAGAGGAAGAGGACAGAGAGGGGTTTGAGAAAGTGAGAGATGAGGAAATAGAGAAGAAAATTAAGGAGTCAAGGATGGTGAGGAGAAATGAAGTATGCCAAGATGATTACGGACACTATCACTATAATGCATGCAGAATAGTATGAAGTCTGTCTGGTAAAAGAACCCCGGTAATCTCACAATCAACTCCTATAAACTATATACAGTGACATCTATCTCCTATTAGACTATTTTGATAGTATTATAGACTGCATCATGCCCCCATAGATGACAAAGAACAAGAAAGTATTGTGATGGGATGAGAGCATGACAGGTAATGCTGAAGTCATCATATTGACTCATCTTAAGAAACAAAGCAGCAGATGTTACAGCCCATCAAGCCGATGATTTACTAGCAATCCACAGGTGGATTGCTGCATGTGCCAAGAGCTGTTAGCCAATATCCACAGAGTCACGTTAAGATAATGCATATTAGCTACCCTGCAAGCAGTCCTTCTGCATTCGGTCTTGCCCACAACGTTTCCTTAATGAATCTGTGGAACTTAAGTTCTAAACAACGAGACAAAAGGCATCGAGCTGTGTGGGTTGATAACTGAATGCTAATAAAGCCTATAATGTGCACTTTGTACTGGGGTCTGGTCTTTTATCTGTGAAGAGAGAGCGAGCAGGAAGAGCCCAGTAAAAGCCCTGCGCTACTGAGAGATCAAATTAGAGTTCAGTGCTCCTGCCCTTCACCAAACCACACAAGAGGAATGATAGTTTGGCAAGAAAGCAAATCCAAGGACCCCTCACTCACTACAAAGAGCAGGCCTAATGCATATTCAGCTCAGCGTCTCCCCTCATTGCCCTAGTTTCCTAATTAATGCTCTGCTGGTGGGTGTAAATAAACACATTCACACTGGCCCAAAAACCCACTGCATAGCGTGTCTAGAATCAATGCATGGTGGAAAAGCAGCCTTTTTATATCCAGCTATACTCAATATCATATAATGTTGGGTCATGGAAGAGTTTCTGTTAATGTACACAACATTAACATTAATGTATGAATCACATTTCCACAGAGATCAAATAAATAATCATGTTAATTAGTACAGAAATAAATGCTGGCAGTGATATCCATTAATAAATAATTTTTTCTGTGACATGATGTCTCCACAGAAGTGTATGTCTGTCAGTTGTGTGCCTGCTATGTTTGACTAGTGATGTCTCCTGCTCTCCCGCTGTCCTGTCCTGTGTGTTGAAGGCACAGATACAAAGCAGTGCAATCACACAGATGCTTTCATGTCTCCAAACAGGATAATTACATTTTGGACATTATCAAACAGACCCATGAGGCTGCTAGCCTGCTAGCACAGGAGAGACAACCAACTGTCAAACGGTATATATCACATCAACAAGATACATTTGCAAGGGGACAACATCTGCCGAATGCGGCCCTTTGATGTCAGGGATTCTCCAGCTCTTGTCAGGACCGCTGCAAGTCCCACCGAATGAGGATCCAGGAATTCTCTCAGCACGTCCTGCTGCACCTCAAAAACAGTGATGCCCACTTTGCTCTCAGCATCCCTAAGTCTTAAATGTTATCCTGCTCTTCTCTTCTTTCCCTACACAGGCAACCTGCAGCTGCTCATAGAGATGTACCAATATATTATTTTTGAGACTGATACTGACATCCGACACATGACAGCCAATACCAATATGTATATTTGTAGGAAGCCAAATACTGGCAGTAAAAATAATATTGGACCAATGCTGATATTACCTCTTAAAGCTGATATTGAATGTAACCAATAGTCTGCTGATATATATTTTAGTCCATTCCTAGTTGTTCACATCAAATTCAAAACCATGGTTTTGCCATAAGAGCCTGCTGAGTGAGCTGTACCCCTCTACCTCCATGCCTCAACACTCCAGCCTCAGTGCTTTACTGCAACTGTGAGTTTATGTTGCATTCAAGACACCTGGGAACTGGGAAACTGCCTAGTTCCAAACAGAAAAAATGACCATTTGAGCAGCCCTCCAACTCAGAAATCCTTGTCAAAGAAAAGGAGTTCTTCACAGAGCTCCAGGTTCTCTGCAAAGATGTCATGTAAATGTAAATCAACATGACAGCTCATAATGAATTACATGGGATTATCATATGAATAGTACAGTGGGTGGAAGGTACAAACCAATAACAACAACATGGAGTTTCAAGTTTCCTTCTGTGCATGGTATACTTTACATTTTCATTACTAGACACTGTGTTTGTGCTTTTGAAAGATGTATTGTGGCTCTGAAAACAGCAAAACAAAATGTAACATTCTTCTAGGCATTCATATTTTTCTCCATTTACAAGTAGGAATTTTCCCAGTTCCTATTTCTCTAAAATGCAGCATTAGCTTTTCCGTCCCTGCGGTGACCTTGTCATTGCTCCACCCATCCTCAGCTCCTCTCTCTCTTAGCTCACAAAGGCTGGAATGACCTTACATTGCTGCCCTGACTTCAGTCAGGACAACAGGGTCACTCCCTGTCTTCCATCATGCACTGAAACTCTTTTCATGAAATATTTCTTGTCCCCCTGGATTGCATTTCCCCCTCCCACATTTTCCTACCCGACTACCTCCATTTGTTAAAATCTTGAAGTACAAAATATCTGCTCTATCCTTCTCCTTCTGGTTTCCTTATTTCTGAGCACTTCTAGGACTAAAGTTTTTCCTTTCCCCCACCGATCCTTTGCATTTGTGTCTTATGTATTTGTGTGTGAATGCCTTATGTGAGTGGGTCTGTCTTCTTCTTCCAACCACCTCCACTCATCCATCCCCTCATCCTCTCCACCCTCCTCATCCTGTTGCGATGGCTTTGTGGCTGCTCATCGTCCCTGTGCTGGGGTGCTGTGTTGTCTGCCTCTATTGAGGCTTCCTGCTGCTTGTTCTGTTCTCTTAGATTTTCCTGCTAGTGTGTCTTCTTTAGGTCATTTCATATCTTTTGTAAACAACTAATTTAATTTAATTTTAATTTTAAACTGGCCAGGAAGGGGCCCCCTCTCTGTGGTTCTTTTCAAGATTTCTCTCCTTTTCCCTGTTTCATCAGTGAGTTTTTTTTGGGGGGAGTTGGGAGGGTTCAAGTCAGGAGTCATCCTGCTGTCTTTGATGTAAAATTGTGGGCCAGTAAAGCCCTTAGAGACTGTAAATAGTGATTTGGGGCTCTAAATAAACTCAAACGTGAACTTCTTACACAGTTAATCCAAGGTCAGAGTAATATCGTGTTACATCTCTCTGGCAACTGTGGATCTGACCATCACATTGCTTATTTTTTACTGCTTATAATGACATTTTTAAACTCAACGTGCTATTTCACCCAGTGCAAGTCTTCCTGAATAAGAGTATAAGCTACATGCATAAAATGTAAATGTGAAACATGAAAAGTTGGCTCATTTTAGTAAGCCATACACACAGAACACACTGAAAGATAGACAAAGATACACACATCCCTTCATCTGAGCCTCCCCTCTGGTGTGTATTGCACTGATGAATGCAATCCACGCCACATTATTCATCATGATACAACTGCTGTTCAAAAAACAAAACAAAAAAAACTGTTAGTCTTAACTACACTGTTGGTCTTAACTCACTGCTGTCTGTGACTCCACTTCAACTGTAATATTGCTGATTTGTCAAGATCTCTGTCTGCTGTGACAGAAAGGACAGACAAGGACCCAGGCAAGGACATACAGATAAGTCAAATAAAGCAAAAGCCAGCATTTGAAGTTTCTGATGTGAAACCTGCAGAGTATTGCAATACACCTGAGCCATCTGTTTTTGCAGCTGGTGATGACAAATGCATATAATTCAACGCAAACGATTCTGTGCTATTATGTACCTGGGTAGCGGTGGGGTTTGGGCGCACACACACAGGGTTTCCTTCCAGGGTTAGCGTGTCAAGTTGGCTACACAACCCCAAATACGAAACTTGGGCAAGGTCATCCACATCATTCCCTTCCAGATCCAACAGCTGTAGGTTCTCCAGCATCATAACCTGGCTCAGGTCCGACACACTGTTATAGGGCACATACAGCTCCTAACAGAGGGAGAGGATGTACACAGCGCAGTGTGCAGGAACATGAGGAAAGATATTGAGCCAGAATATTTAGATGAACAAAGAAAGAGAGTCTTATGAACCTCTTTTCTTCTATTTGTTTGTTAAGGAAAATTCACCTGCAATGTAAACAAACATAAAAAGACCAAAGAAGACCATGTATTTTCAGTAATTTACATAAGCATGTTTAATGATGTTAATGCACCGTGTGTGCTAGCCACAACATTGCAACCTGTGTTGGTTTGAGAATATCAATCCATTTGCATGAGTGTGAGAATCAACAGAATCAACAGTACAAACAGCATCAGCAAATGCAAACCTTTAATTACAAGCCTTTGCAGTCTGACATCTAGCTAGCCAAACTTAGTGAAAATGAAAATGAACAGAAAAAAATGAAATGCAATGTTTGTGTGTAAAACTGCTGACGCTTTTATTAAAAGTCATTATGTGACCCACATTACTCCTAATTTTTTTGCAATACAAGATAGTTTGTTGTTAAATGCATTTAAATTGCATGCCATGTGTAAATCATGCACTGTTTTGATGGCTATAATGAAAACCAGCAGGTCTCTCAATCATCCCCTCTCTGTCTGCCACCTGGGGATTCACAGCTTGCTGATCAAATTGATTACATGGTGTCAAACTAAAGTAAGACAACACAAAAGAAAAAATGTGTTGTAATATCTTTGATCCTTTTAACTCAATCAGTGATTTCACAGACTTTGCCGATGAATGCATGTATGAGTGGTTGCAGCTATTGCAAATATGTGCCTGTTAAAAACTTTTATGAACACTTAAGTTAAGAAAGTAATAATAACGCTAAAGAATATTTCTTTCCTATATGAAGGTTTTTGTAAATCTATATTGAACCAACTGTAGCCTACAAACTCTACCTTGAGAGAAAAAAAAGAAGTGATGCCCTCGAGGTCTTGCAGGCAGCAGTGAGACATCCACAGCTCCTGCAGGTGGGAGAGTGTGGTTCCCAGGTCTCTGAGGAGATGCAACAACACATACTTGAGTTAGAGGTAGGAGTAGAAGTTTCACAGCACTGTAAATCACAGAAAAGGCAGAAAATGCTGTTGAGTCCCTTGGCCATTACAGTCAGAAACTCCTTGCTCTTCCCTCATAAGCAGGATTCTCTTCTGCCTAATACTTTTCCCTCCTGAACCTTCCAAAGGAACCTCAGTCAGTGTATCTACAACCCCGTAACGCCCTTAGCACCACAGCCCCCACAGCCCAGAGCAGGAAACTATCAGAGACTGTGCACATCCGGCTGGCCCTTCTTTGCTCCTCTCAGGGTGTGGCAGACATCTTCCCTATCTTTATGTAACAATTCTCCACTTGTGCTGCCGTAAGAACAATTCACAATGTGTGTGTGTGTGTGTGTGCGTGTGTTTGTGTGTGTCCCATCCTGGAAGTTTATTGCTTCCTTTGTATCCGATATGGATGACACAGCTGTGGCTGCAATCAAAACCGATAGGGTGATCCAGGAGAAGCTGTGCCTATTCCCTGTCATTTCCACAAACAGTGAAGACACTGAAAGCTGAAACACCACAAACCCCCCTGTATCCTGTTGTGAGACGGGCAGGTGAGCCGCTTCCCCGGATGGATCTTTTTCCCTAACCAAAAACGATGATGAAAATCTCATCTGTTAGTGCATGTCTCGTTTGATTTACAAGCTACAACATTCATCTTCCGCAGAGAGACAGTCCTCCAGTTACAAGTCCCTTTTGGCCCGCTGTAGTGGAAGCAAAGCAGCGCCCTGCACCTGACTACAGTCATACCACAGACTTCCATCACTTCACAGATCCCAGTCAGCTCTCACCACCTTTGCTTCCCAGCACAGTCATTGAAATGCATCCCCAGCCTCCTGCTAAAGGGCGTCTCCCCACGTGAATGTGGCCAGTCTAAACCATGACAGACAGTAATCCCCAAGGGTCCATCACCGCTCTGGTTCCAATTACAGCTCTCTTTGTGGAAAGATGGGCAAGCTCCATGCTTTGGACCTGCTGCTTTGTTCTCTTCAACACATCCTGAATATCAACCGAACTGTAGCGTGAGAAGAAGTATGTATATCAATAACGAAAACACCGCTTTTTTCAAGACAGGATCTGCCTTTCAGTCTCAGCATTTGCAGCTGGTTTGCCTTCTGTATTATTCCATGAGCTAATACCAAGACGTGTGTTTGTGAGTGCATGCGTGGGTGGGGAGGGGAGTTACTTTCGAGGCAATATAATAACCTTAGAGAAAAAAAAACAAAACAAAACAAGATGATGGCTGCATTGTATACTTTCATGCTTACCTTACTGACATGATCACACTGTTGTTCATATTAAGCTGCACAAGCTTGGGCAAGTAGGCACCTACAAGATAATCAGATAAAGAAAGACATATCTCTTTCACATCACAACAGGGTGACTACTTGACTGGGCCTTAAACTGGCTGCCTGGCTCACTTTCAGCCACACCTCATCAGGTGTTTAAATTGCATTCCCGAAAAGGAGCGGAACCTATGGCGAGTAGGTGTGATTCACCCATGTACAGACAATGCTCCCTCATGCCCACACGTGTAGGGTCTAGAATTTTCTGAGGACAAATGTAAGCATGACGGAGATGTTCCTATTCCATTATCACCTCAATCAGCTTACACTGTGGCAGGAAAAACAGAGTGGAAATCTACTACTCTTGATTTGTGTGTGTCACTACAATGCATTTGGTTTGGTCTCTTACATAGAGTATATAGAGATAGATAGACATTGACATATAACACAGTATGTTTTTCCTGATCATCTCTTACCAAAGTTACCCAGAGTGTGATTTCGAGTGTCCACGCAGATCTCCAGCGAGGTCACCTGGCAGAGATCTTGGGTTCCACACAGGGATGCCTGGGAGGGACAGGAAAAAGCCTCACACACTGTCTACCGGCTGATCTTTTACCTTTTGGTTCTAGATATTGCCGTCTTTCAATCTCCTAGTTACATACTGTAGCCATGCTTTGATACATCATTCAGCGTTTCACATAAACCCTATTCCTGTGACTTTCACACAGGGAATAATGTAAAGTGTATGACGCCAATCTATCTCCCCACCTCACCTTGAAACAATGTTGTGCACAAACTGTGCTCATGGGATAAAAGGCAAGAGCAATTCAGTTGACAGATTCTGTAGTGCGCCGCCCGCCTATGAAAAGCTACAGCCTGCTCGACACTAACACCACAGCTGATTATGGATGGGAATTGTTTCGCACTGCATGCCTTTTGGCTCAGTATAATCAGAGCGACGCACATGCACCACAGATAAATCACACAGATCCCCAGTAGCTTAATGGCCCGATCTCCCTCCATGCATCCAGCTGTCTCTGCCTTTCCCTGGCGGAGACCAACACCCCTGAAAAACCTCATGAAATTACCACCGAGTATGGCAGGAGCACTGTGATTTACACAAGCCAGACAAATAAATCATTTTAAGACTAATGTGGTATAGAAAAATCTAATTAATTTTGACAACGTATATCCTTCCCCCATTTTCCCCTACTTACTTTTCATAAAGCAGTCAGACATAGGCTTAAAAGTAAGGAAAGCAACAATAATGGAGTCATCTCATTATAATATACATTAAAAAAAAAAAAAAAAAAAAAAACACGATACAGAAGTGTTTGATCTTATGTCTTTGATGACATGTGCAGTATGCCACTCTTTCCTCAAGACCAGGCTCTATGGGCAACATTATGGGTCAAGGTAAATGCGTTAGCCATTGCTGTTAAACAGTGGTTCCCAGAGTGGGTCCAGGTTACCCCAAGGGTCTTTGGAGAAGTTCCAGGGAGTCCCCAGGGAAAAGGAGCAATAATTTAATTATTATTTATTTTCACTCCTTGTAAGTTAATACAATAAGAGTATGTACAACAAAGATTATTTTGATGGGGGAAAGTAGGCAGTGCGAGCGAGAGGGATGGTAAATCTGATTGTTGACTACAAATATCAATCATCTTTCTCCAGAACTGCTGACTCTACCTTTAATGCAAATCTATTGTGGAATCCTTGATATGGCAAAAAAAAAAAAAAAAAAGAGAAACCCCTGTTGTAAAGAACAATGAAATTAAAATAGCTGTAAAATACAACAGCACACACTGTGATTACATATTGCTTTCATAGTCCACAAGTAATCCCAGACACAATGGCTATCACACAGATTAACCTGACTAATGAATGGCCAAAGAAAAGGCCCAGCTTATGTGCGTATGTTAAACACATGACAGACAAAAACTAGGGAGAACATTACAGTTTTAATAAGTGGGATGAACACTGACCGCATCCTTAACCAGCTCCATGACCTTACCAGTTTATTTGGACTAAGGTAAGGCTCCACTTCAGCTTGGGCATCCTCATATTCTTTACTGGCAGGCGTGGGGTTCAGGGGGCCTGATCCACTAAACTCAGTCACCACCACCCGAGGTGTACCAGGCCGGACCTGAGGCACAGACCCATGACTGCAACTCATCTCTCCCGGTTACCTGAATGAATTAAATGAACAACAACCATGGGTGCAATTTCCACCGCTGACAACAATCCACTGCCAAGAACAAATGGAGAAATATGGACAGTTGTCACATTGTTTTGTCAGTACTGAACACTTATATGGATGCACTTTCTGTGACAATGTAATAGGACAGGGGTTTTAAATCTGTCTTTTCAGGAGGCCTCACACACTCCAGATTTTTGGGCAAGCACACCTTAATTAATCAACATCTCAGGACGGCCTGGATTAACTGCATAACTTGTGCTAGTCCGAGAATTAAACAGATATGTAGGATGTCTGGAGCTCCCACAGCTCTGGATTGAAAACCACTATAATAGGATAAAGCCTCTAAATCATTACTATACAGTAACAGTGACGGTAAGCTAGGCCCTGTGTGTCTTTTCGCACAAACAGAATAGAACAATAAGCACAATTTTGAGCTGCAATAAAAGTAAAGCATAAGTATAAAAACATAACCAAGTTGAATGTTGACATTTAACCACATCACATTGAGGTGTATCATATTTGAGCAAGCTAGCAGGACTACCCTGAGTCATGTAAAGTTGTGTAAAATAAATAACTAAATAAATAACTTCTTTTTAATAGAGCACCTGTCATACAAAGGATGTAGCTCGGGGTGCTTTACAACAAAATAAAGACAATAAAATGCTGACTACTAAGACACAAAGAAAGACATTAAGAAACAAATTAAAACAAGGGTAAATTAAAAAGGCAGTAAAATTAGCAATAAAAATATGCAAAATATGTGGAGGGGCAGTAAAAACAGAACTTGGTAAGAATAATAAAACATGGAAGAGACAGTAAAAGGTAGTTAAAAATAAAATGACAAAGTAAAATAAATAGGATTGTTGGACAGCAGCAGAAAATGTAGGCGCCCTAAGAGGAGCAAAATATTGTTTAAAAGGCAAAATGTATTATTGACAAAAATAATCCATAAATAAATAATCAGACCGTAGCTAGGGCCCAGAAAACAAATTATTTTGTCAACGAGGATCTGGGAAGATCTAATGATGGCTAACTCCTTGTTAGCCCTTGTTTGTGTCAGCTTTGCCTCCATGGATGTGGCTGCTATTGTTGACATGAGGCAGCAGGGCAAAAAGGAGTTAACAGTTATTTTAAATTCCCATCTTATCCCTACTATATTCAACGCTAACCTTCAAAAGAATTTTTATATTATCCGTACCTTTTACTTTGACGGTATTTTATCCAGTGTAGCTACATATTCACATCGAGTTCACTTTGCATGGCACGCAAGCAAAAGTTTGGTTGACAACTGCACACCACTTCCTGGATACGGCGCTCGGAGGCGCTTGGCTCCCTGGGATGTGTAGTCTATATCCTCAAAACCAAAAAATACGGACAAAACGAGCAAAAGAAGCAAACAAACTCTACCTTCTTCAGCTAAAAGTCAATTAACCGGGAAAGTGAACTGTAAAGACATTTATTTAAATTTCACACAGTCGAAATAGTGTTTGTTTTTATAAATAAATGTCAGCATTGATTAGCTCTAGCCTACTATAGTCCCAGCTGTTCTTGAGATACTAACCCACTAACTGGTATATTTAACCAACAGTTATCCTGAGTTACTAATAGGCCGTCACTCTACTGTTATTTAAAATATTATTTGAAATAGTCTTGACACGCCCCCGGTTGTCAGATGCTGCGTTCAAGTGCTCTCCGTTAGCTCCCGCTTCCCAGGTGTATGTGCTCACTGAAACGCTGAAACGTCAAAATCACAGGAAAGCTGAACTTGTAATAAAGCCAAGTGGCACTTGGAGCCGCACAGAGCTACTTTTTGCCTTAATGGCAGAATGACAAATATGTAACACCCGTGGCTGTATTCATAATCCCAATCTATCATAACTAGACTATGTTAAGCCTAATATTTTTAACTAAATAGTAAATAAAGAACACACAGCAAAATGAATTTATTGCAGGCCTATAATGGAATGAAAAATAGTGACGATAACTAAACATTTAATCGTGCTGACACGGCTTCATTGATTTCTGTTTCTTAAAGGTTGCATTTTCCTCATGCTGGGTCGCTCGTGCGCGCACACGCTATGATTTCCATATTTCCGACAGCAATTAAACTCAGCAGTAACATGCATGGTAACCGGGGCGGTTCTATGTTTGATAGAGCTGGGCGTGGGCTCAACACTCCTCATCCTCTCTCTCTCTCTCTCTCTCTCTCTCTCTCTCTCTCTCTCTCTCTCTCTCTCTCTCTCTCTCTCTCTCTCTCTCTCGCTCTTTCTCTCGCTCTCTCTCTCTCTCTCACTCTGGAAGCACATTGTTCAACGCGGGCCCATTTACCCAGACCGAATGAATGCCTTGCTGCATTTTTACTGAAAACCAAACAGTTTCTGTGGGGAGAATAAGGTGCGGATATTTGACGACGGCAAGAAGCGGACCGAGAAAAACTGATCTCATCAGGCTGAGGCTGAGAAGCCATTGAGTTGATTTTTTTTTTTTCTTCTTTTCCCGGTAGACGAACACGTCGCTCTTGCCGCTAATTAGATCTCTGCTTGTTGTAAGTATGCAGTGCACATTCCAGTGTGTGCGAAATTTGTCGTTCTCCACTTAAAACAGGGACTGTTTTGCTTTTATTGTCCAAATGATAGGTCCGCTTTAAAACGCCTTCTGCATTTTGGAGATCAATGAAGATTGCGGACTACAGTTAACAGCGTACATTGTAATTCACACCCGGCAATCTTTCTCTATCTGTCTGTCTTGCTATTAGTGTTGGGAAAGGGTTTGCAAATTTTGGGGGATTTTACGCACGGCTCAGTTCATCATCATGCTTTACATTTCAGCCCGATAGGATAAACAATCCCCCATGAGTTCGGATGTTCAAAACTTGGCCAAGGAGGGACTGCTGTGGATATTTTACCCATCCCTGCTTATTTCGAAGAAGAAACCGAGTGTATTTAAATTCCCAGGTCGTGAGAGTGTTATCTTATGTGGCTTCTAGTGTTAACATTGTAGAGACAAACTAGACCAGAGGGCTATTGACGATAGTGGCCGCACAGACTAGGGTGACGCCCCGTCACACTGAGTGAAAACTGAATGTAGCACTGCGGAAGTTACATTCCATTACAAGGCGTTTGGAAGGCTGACTTGGAATAAATTTTATTCTAGGAGCTGCTCGTTAAACTTGTTCATTAAGTTGAAAAAGGGGAAACTATGCCCAAAACCAGTCAGGACTGCAAAGGAGGCTAAAGCTTACCACACTGTTGAGGCATGTTGTTATCTATTAATATTTATGAATTGAGTTTATCCTCCTCGGGCTGACATAAATGACAGAATCCAGAGTAAATAGCACATTAAACAGCATCACAATGGCATGAGGATGAGGTCTCTTGAGGATACAAAGTAGAAATTGCTTTTCTGAACATGTAATTAAATTTTGTACAGTCTGTATTGGTGACTGTTTGCCTAATGACACACTGGGTTGACTACCTCCCTCTTTATTCACCTCTGCATCCCTGCTGCTGACCAAAGCATCTATTCTAGGACTGAACAATATGTGATTTGGGTCCTTCAGTGATCATCATATGTCAACAGAGCTATGGATTTAAGTCAAGAGGTCCATTTACAGTCAAGTGAAATCAATGTGTGTAGGGTTCGATGTCCAAGTCCAGAATTGAAGCAGCTGGCTGCCACCAGGACTTGTGCCAGCCAAGATAGAGGTGTGATGGTAATCTCTTGTCCCTTTCTCTGAACAGCTGTAGACTGGGCTCTGCTCAGCAGCATGCCTGGTATGAGACAGCCTGCTCTGGATATCAACATCACATTTTGCAAAAGAGAAACTGTTCATATGCCTCAGTTCGTGGTGATTTCATCTGTAATGTGTGCAGGCCAGTGTGTGTCTGTGGCTGAATCAGGGCTTGGGAGAAGCTGTCAGGCATGTTGGTACGCAGATTTTAGGGATGGTCCTCCAGATGTGAAGTGCTGTTGTAGTGCTGACTAGACATGGTCTTTGTTCATCTGCTTTGCAAGTTGCTCCTCTGTACCATGCGGTGTGTTGTTAAGTGAATGCTGATAAAGCAAGAGGTTGGAGTGTTTTTGTGTATTTGGAGAGCTGACTGAAACTTGGCGAGATCTTCCACAGGCTCACTGACAGCTTTGTGCATCCATCTCACAAAATGCTTTCTGTGCAGAGTGCTTTTATATGGTATGTAGACACACAGACACAGACACACACACTCAGAGGGAATAAAGCAGATTATTCACGTAATTCTCAGATTTCAAGAAGACCACTGATGAATTTAGAGATCTCTGGTGTCTGATGAGCCTCATGCCCCCCCCTCCCACCCCCCAGCTGGCAGTCCTTTGTGTGGAGGTCAGCTGGCCTTTTCATCTCCGCTGCTGCCTCCACCATCTCACCCTGCCCGAAAAGCTGAAAGGATGACCCAGTAGGGAAAAGGTCACTCGGGCTCCAGCGCCTTCAAGAGCTGCTGCTTTAAGCATGCATGCACATAAATACACGCACAGATACACATTAATTCATGCTGAAACCCTATATCGACTGGTTGATGAGGGAGAAAACTTGACGATGAAGTGTTTGTTAATGGATTTTTCTCTCTGAGTAAAACTGTCGTACAACCCAGTCTTGATGCTTTTTATGCCATCCCTCTCTAAAGGAGGAATCCCATGGATAATTATATGGAGAGCCCTGTGAATCTAAAGGATTACAGCCACCATCCCCATCCAGTTTCTCTAACTGGATTGATGAATGAGTGAATTGATAGACTCCATGACTCTGGGTTGTGTTAAGCCCTCCGTTTCATGTGTTGTGCTCAGAGGATAGAATAGTGATTCCTCAGCTGCCTGTCAACACTGATGTTTAAATGCCACTTAGGACGATGATGTCATTGGAGAGCAGTGGAAGGGGGTGGTCGGCTATAGAGGCTCCAAGATGGGTCTTGGACTGTCAGTATTCGACCATGATACATCCCTGGAGAGGTTCTCCTTACCATCATTGCTCCATTAAAAATCTATTATGCCTGCAGTGGGCTTGTGGCTCTGCCAGTATGGATCCTTTAACCAATTAAGCACTTTAATGGAGAGCAGAATGCATGTGGAGAGAGATGGCCGCTCTTGTGCCCTACTTACAAAGTGTGTGTTCTTTTGAAGCAATGGGATTGTTTTCCAGCTTAAGAGAGCCTCTATGAAATCACAGAGACAGGGATAAAATTAAGCAAGTTGTCTCGACCGTAGCCATCAAGTGTTTTGAAGATAACACAGCTGGATTAGCAGACAAAATATTGGCTTCGATAAGAAGGGAGTTACGGGTCCTTAATGTTTATTTATTTATTTATTATTATTATTATTATTTTAAATTTTATTTCCTCCTGGTTGATCCTTCCCTCCTGCGGTTTGTGTGCCCTTGGCGTTTGGAAAGAAAGAGTAGCCCTCTTCCCTCCCTCACCCCGAGCCACCCTTCTCCCATCACCCCTCTCACTGCTCTGTGCTCGCACCCTCAGTAAGCTGTCATGTAAGATTATCCTCTCGGTCCAGGCAGGGCTCTAGGGTTTCAAAACGAACTGTTAATTTCCCAGGCTGGAGGTGGCAAGCTATAAATAACCCTAAACACAGACGTATAGTGCTCCTTGAGCGAAAGGGAGCAGCCATGCAGAGATTTTGTGGACCTGGGAATGGAGCGGGTCAAGAGCTTGCAGACACCGCAGCTGTAGCCTGTCCCTCAGTCATATATGTGAGCAGTGATATCGGGATGCCTCGTATTCTCTTTTGATGAACTGACTTGTTATCCTGCTATGGGAATCTCTAATAAGGTTGGCTACAGGATTTTTGTGTCTCTCAGATTAGCCCAACATGCAGCTATATTTTGAGAAAACGATAAAATAGGCCACATTTTGTTGTTTTGTATCTTTGTGGAGCAGTGTGTATTCTTGAGTGTGTCTTCATGTGCAAATGGGGACACATGTTGTACTTATGGGACTAATTAGGACTCTTGTTGAGGCTCACGGTGCTCTGACACTAATTACTGTACAATATGACAGGACGGAGCAGAAGAGGGTATGGCTGGTGTGTATGGCGCCGCCTTAGGTACAGGACAACCAGGGAGATTTGGAGAATGAGTTGCTGTCTTCTTTCCTTGTGTGTTGATGAAATACATAAAAAGACAGTCAAAGATAGGCCTACACAGCAGATAAGGATCCCATGTGATTTTTTCCCCCCTCATCTCTCCATTCTATCTGCACGGCTCAGCTCAATGCACTGACAACAAGTGGCTCTGCAGAAATGACAGCAACTCTATCAAAGATTAATTTTGTTATTCATCTCCATATGTATGTGTGGATTATTAATCAGCTGCTGCCATGGCCTACTTTGAGAGGAGATGGCACGACTGTCTGTTTTCCTCCATGCGTCTGCAAGTAGCAGGCCTAGGGTGTTTTGAATTTGGGTGTTAGGCTGTAAATTTCAGGCGTTTGGCAGGTGCGCACATTCAGATGTGGTTGTTTAAGAGGCGCACAGTAATTAAACGTGTCAAAATCTGGAGAGGTGTGTGTGTCAGAGTGCACCTGTCATTCTTAAGTTTTTTATTCATTGCTCTCTATGCAGTTCTGCACTTTACCCCATTTACCACGTTTCACTACGTTGACAGATTAGGCTGATGTTTGTGTGTGATTGATGTCTTTGTAGGCTGTGTGTGTGTGTGTGTGTGTGTGTGTGTGTGTGTGTGTGTGTGTGTGAGTGAGTGAATATGCATGCAGTGAGGCTGGAGAGGTCTGATACAGCAGTGGATATTATTATGGTGGACTGATAGATGATGACTCAGGTTAATTCAGGCTGAATGGGGCAGTCAAGGTCAGATTACTAAAGGTGAGGTTGAAGGATCACACCGGCCCTATTTTGACCTCTAGTCAACAGTTAAGCTCTAGTCAAAGCAGTTCACTCCCTTTTGTGTTTAAAAAAAAAAAAAAAAGTAAAAAAAAAACTGCTCTGTGAAACTTGAAAGGTGCTACACATGGGTAATTTCATCATATTTGCCAGCACGTACTTTAGCTTACATTTCCGTAAATCGATTAAAATTTGCATACATGAAGGGATCTGTTCTTCAGGCACGTTCAGATTCTGCTCAGCAGCTCTCTTCAGCGTTGTTGTGAGCAGATGTGACTGACAGCTCGGAGGGCAGAACCCCTGTATATCGGTCACTGATGGGCTGAAAGTTACACCCATATGAAATTGTTACTGATTTGATCTGGAATGGACTCAATTTAGTTTCTATGATTGCACCGTGAAACAAGAAAACATGTTATTTACACATTAAGTAGAAACAGAGGGAGTCCTTTCTGCTCCGCCTGGTATACATCTAAACTAAGCAGGTAGCCCCAGTTGCACCACCAAAGAGTTGTCAGCATGTGGACTCAAAAACTACTTTGAGCTTTGAACACAGAACACATTTGGTATTAATTTGCAATGTTTTAGAGCGTAAAACACTTCTCGGCATAATGCATGGTTTTGAAAGCGGAACGTATTTGTTATTATGTGTAAATTTGAAGTGCTTACAATACAGTAACAAATTTTAGAGTTTTTCCCATTTTTTTGGAACATGAATGCATTTCTTGTCTGCTGACCACTCCAAACACTTTGCCCATTCGCACTACACATTAACACACTGATGACAGAGGCTACCCTGCAAGGTGCCAAGCTGCCCATCAGGAGCAGTTAGGGGTTCAGTGTCTTGCTCAAGGACACTTGGACACACTCTCTGGAGGAGCTGGGGATCAAACCAGAAACCTTCCACATTACCAGACCACCGCTCCACCTCCTGAGCCTGGAGTGAATTGGAGTAAATTAGCGCTAACTTGTAAACTACCAAAGCATATTCTCTAAACATTCACGCCAGGATAAAGTCAGATTTTAATAAACCAAAGCAGAGTAGAAGGCCACAGAAGAGGATGGTGAGAGGCGGAGGAGTGATATCTGTCAAGCGTAAAATCTCACCGGCATACCTGTCCTCTTCCTCCACACCTTTGCAGCCTGCCAGTTTGGACTGGGAATAAAATGCAGCCTGATCTCATCACTGATCTCATCTAAATCAGTGGCACACCCATAGTTGCCTCTTTCAGTGGAATGGATCAAATAAAATCTCCCCCGTTATTTTAGTTTTTAATATTTGTTTTTCATGTCGTGGCTGCCAAAATGAAGTAGTGGCGCCTCGACCAAAAGAGCTCCAGTATGAATCCTTGCCCTGTCTGTAGCATGTAGCCTACAGTGTCTCACCAGCCAGTGAAGGTCTCTGCCTGTGCCAGCATCTGTGTCTACCCTGCAGAAAGTCTCTCCTCTGCGCACAGCTACTGTTTATTCAGCCAGAGGAGACTATGGGGAGTGAGGCAAGCTCTGTGGCTCCCGCATGGTCTCTGTACTCCAGCCAGGGCGAGCTGCACCATGTACCAGGTTGATTTATTTACAGTGAGGAAAAAGGAAGTTAAATGTTTGGCCACAAGATTGAGGGGTCAGGGTAATTCCCTTCCTGTTGTGCTGGAGAATTATAGCAGTCGGAGTGTTTTTACAAGGAGGCTACTGTTGATATTGGTGATGGTGTGGAGAGCTACCTGTTCCATTAAGGCGATGGGATGGCTCACTGGATGTGTTGCAGCATCATGTGTGTGTGTGTGTGTGCATGTGTGTGTGTAAGTGGAGTGTTCCTTCTGTCAGCAAGTGAGCAACAAGTTGGCTTTTCCATCAATCATTAACATCCAACCTTCTGCACATCAGCGAGTCTGCACAGTCACACACATACACACACACCTCAGACACACACAACACAAACAGAGGCTCTGACAGAGGCGCATGCAGATTCTATTAATACAACACCTCACCCAGGGACAAATATAGGAGTTTCTTGGAGTGTGTCCGTTGCTTTTGACTCCCGCCTTAGCGTTAGCCTTGTATGGGGAGTTTTCTCTGGACGCTCAGGCATTGTGCTCTCATCAAACTGTCCAGAGGCCATGTTGATGTCACCTGTTACTCCTCTCCACAAGTAAAGGAACACTTCATCTGTGTGTGTGTGTGTGTGTGTGTGTGTGTGTGTGTGTGCGTGTGAGAGAGGGAAAGAGAGAGAAAGCACAAGAGAGAGTGGGTGTGCATGTGTTACAGCCTAAGTGTTCCACTCAGGCCAGCCAAAGCGTTGATGTTAACCGCTGTTCAGTGTGAGAGGAGTTGGAGTAGCAGGACTACATGGAGCTGCTCTCATTCTCCTCTCTCTATTTGGTCTTTATGTGAGTGATGACAGTTTGTGCCCTGCAGAAGGTAAAACGGCATACATGAATTCTGCCGCACATAAAACCATGACAGGCTGATAACACCCTGCAGCAGGTGTTACAGGTTAGTTATCTCAACGTTTAACCCTCCTCAGAAGGAACACAGGGAGCGCAATGAGACGCTGTCGACGAGCGTGTTGAGATGTTTAACCCCGTGTGACTTTGTTCCACTCTGTGTGCCATGGTTCCACCCTACGCACCATTGCTCTTTACAGATCTGAAAGCAAAAGCTAGGTCTGAGCCGCCAGGCTTGAGAAACAGTCCCTGCAGAGAGGAGGTGTCAAACCATGTGCCGAGAAGTGCAGAGAGGCTGCAGGTTATCGGTCCAGTCAAACGCAACTGCAGGAGATTTCACTGATTAGTTCCTCCTTGAGGGTGCGTTTATCAGTGAAATTACCTGGTGTCGTAAGTAAATAGTTAGTGACTGATGCTCATGGTTCCAAAATTTTGGTAGTTGATTCCAGTTCCAGTAAAATCCCATGATACTATCAATGCCAATTTCAGTACCATAGCAAAACAGAAATCCCATTCAACACACAATTATATATTTAAAAACTTTGTGCAAGCCATAACAAGTTAACATTATTTGTTTCAGTATCCAGGTTATATTAGAATAAACAGAACACAGAGTTACACATGCAACATTGGCTATAGCCTTCAAGTAGAACAGAAAGCACTGCAACGAAATATGAATTTCAGCGTAGAATAACTGTATGAAATGTCCAGCTGTAACAATAAGTGATAAGATCACGTGCTCACATTTCGATCCATAGTCTTATACACAGGACTGCAACTTTACAGGATCATACCATTGATTTTGAATATTTGACCTGTTTACTACAATTTACCCATTGCATTTTATATTGCAACACCATTTTGCAAATCATGTGGGGGTACTAAAGATGTCACAACTTAGAATGGAAATCCTTTGGCTAATGATATGGCCATCCTTCATAACCCATGGAACTGATAATTCGCCATGCAAAGCAAATGTTTCCCTGGGAACTATTTTCCAGTGGAAGACCGTTTCACTCAGCCCAATTTCAAGCAGTTTAAGTTATCAAATCACAACAGTGCTTGGTACCTAATTATCGATTTTTGTGACATTCTTAGGTGTAATCCTTGGTTAGAATGACTCTTGCGGACTCTTAGCCCAGGATAACACATGGTTTACATGAGGAGGAAATGTTAAGTCTGTTAGGAAATGATTGCAAAGTCTGTGTACCCAGGGTGTCAGGGTGGAGCAGATACAGATACAGATAACAGGGCCACGCGAGGATAATACTCTCCTGTCACTGATGTCATAACTGCATATTGGCTACGTGGTCCAATTTTATGGTGAAAATGGAGATGGCTTAGCTTGCTGACCTCTCATAGTCAAAGGATTTGAATATCACTCGAGCCCCAGTGTGAGCGGCTTTGCTGTATATCCAGTTCTGTTTTTCAGTTCATTTCTAGAGCACATTTCACAAATAAAACTGCAAAATACACTAAATAAAAGCTGTACAATTAATCGAAATCCCATTGCAATCACAGTATGGATCCAAATTGCAGCAGCTGCAATTTTTTGATAAAGGTTAAATGTGATTTTTTTTTTTTTTTTTTTTTTTTTTTTTTTTTTTTTTTTGGGATGAAGGTTAAAGTTAAAGGTTAAATTGTTGAGCCACAGAGATGCCCTGGCCTACAAATTATAGTCTCCAGACATGTAAAAAATAATAATAAACAAATAAATAAATAAATAAAACCTGATGTTTCTGGTGCAGACCCCAGCAAAAATCACATCTTCATTTTATTTATTTATTTATTTTTTATTTTTTTTTCCAGTTAAAATGAAAATTATAATGTGGGAAAGATCGCTCCCACTAAATTGCAAATATTATTGCAATCGCAATATATGTCAAAATAATCATAATATGATTTTTTTTTTTTAACCATATTGTGCTGCCATGCAAAATACAGAACAAAAGTAATATTGCTTTGGGTCTCAGAGTAGACACTTTGATTTATATTTTTTGAAGCAGGAAACATGCATAGCTTAAGACTTGACTTCTTGAGCACTTCTGTAAAAGAGAAAGTGAAAGTGAACGTACAACTTCCTCCCTCTACCTTCCCCAACTGGCTCATGGGAAGGTACAGGAATCCCCAGTGATTTTCCCCTGAGCTCGGTCGGTAGCGGTGACATCACTGTGATAACATCAGCTGACGACTCATTGTCTTCAGTGTGATGTCAAACGGAGGCCGTATCCAAGGGAGGGTCCTGCAGTTGCCATGGGCCGTCAGCAGAATCTTCTTGCGGTTATCTCTGGGGTTGTTGACACTTGCCTTTGATTTGATCTCTCAAAAACCGCCACGATAGATTCAGCTCTTCCGACCTCCTGACTCATTATATGCTTTTGTGTCTTATGGTGCACCAGCGTGCCGTCGTCAGGTCAATATCAGGGTGTAGATTTAGCAACTGTGTGATGAATTAGCCGTACAATGAGTCACACAAACGCATCTTCACCACAGCTGCCACTGTCTTTACCGACAACACCCATATGACTTCTTTCTCTGCCCGTTGACTCACCTCCCCTGGAATTTCACTGGCCAGCAGAGTGGTGGTGGTGATGTCAGCAGCTGTGTGTGTGTGTGTGTGTGTGTGTGTGTGTGTGTGTGCGTTTGCTTGTGTCTAGGCACATATGCATGCATGCTTCCAGCTGACTCGATATTTGACACTGTGACAGCGCAGTCAAAACAAGCTCACTTTATTCCAGATCTCCCACATCCATTGAGCATGCTTGACACACCAGCGTGCGTGTGTGTTCCACGGTAACCGAATCACTGTGCTAAAATCTGGATTACTTGCACTGTCATTCTGCTACGCTGCCGATCTCCGCCCGTCTCTCTGCCTCATCCCTGCACTCTGCTATCTGTCGCTGTATCAGTCCGTTAGTTACTAAGGTGTGAGTTTACAGCACGCTCTAGCTGAGTTATTGTGTGTAGATTCAGCAAAGCACCTCACGGCTAAAAGGATTTTAAAGGCTGCCTTACATAAATTGTTGCTTTTCCCTCCCAGCACAGCTATAAATTCCAAATAAACATACAAAGGTAAACCAAAAAGGTGAAGCCTAGCCTAAATCACAGAATATGCATTTGATAGCCTCATTGAGCACAGGTTTGGAGATGGACTTCCCCTTTGGGAATGCAGTTTGAATTTTAGCTGTTATCATGTTGTTTTACAAATGCTTTCCTTCGAGATCTTACCCAGTAGGTCCAGAAATTCAAGTAAAGTTATTGTTTACCTCTTAAGTGTAAGTGTGTAAGCTTGGGCGTATGTGAAATGGATCTAAGTGCTGTTTTGTCAAGAGACCGATGTGTTTCTTTAATAATGCACCTTTGATTTATGGCCATGGCAGCCCTGTAATATTGACTAGACCTATTAACCGGGTTCAGTGGGTCCATTGGGGGCAACTGGAGACACACCTGGAGTCATAAAGTCCTCTTTTAGGCCTCTTATTCTGTTTTCCCCTGGACTGATCCTCATGGAAGGACACTACACAAGCCACCAAGAAACAGTTCATCTATAGGAATCGTCTCGCTTTATTATTAATCGTTGAATTGATCTGGTTCTTTCTAAATCGGGGAAACGAATGCAGATCCCTTTCAAGGATATTTCAAAGTTTTTAACGCGTCTTTGTCACATGAAATCATTGTTTGCTGTGTTCTCGGCATTGCTTATAAATTTGGTAAACAGTGACTGGCGTATTGTTATTTCCTCCAGTCTCTCAGATGCGCTGCTCGCCTCGTTCTCTGTAAGCACACAGAGGTAGGCATCAGTAATGTGAAGCCTGAGTGATGAGGATCAGTCTGCCAGTGTCATGCCCCTCTCTCTCTCTCTCTCTCTCTCCCTCTCTCTCTTTTTTCTCCTTTCCCTCCCTCTCTGCGCTCTCCTCCCTCTCATACACACTCTTGCTGCTCACATTGAGCGAGAGAGGATTGGAACATTGAGTACCTTCAGCGCATTTTTCACATTCCCCTCTGAGGGTCTCAACCTCAGCCCCCACTACACACACACACACACATACACACATGTACGGGCGCGCGCACGCACACATCACCAGTGCTTTTCACCGCTGGGTAGAGATGGTTTGTGTTGTCTGTAACAGTGGTTGTGAACAGACCCCCCCCCCCCCATACAGTGTAAGCCATGTGAGGAAAAAGACATTTAGGCAGTCCAGTCGCAAAGAATAGCTGAGCCCTTGTCAGAGCTCTGTTGTGGCTCTGTTCAAGCTTGCCAATGCATATGTCAGAGAGATTTTTTTTTTTTTTTCACAGCGTGCTAACCTGCCCTTTTCTCTGCTCCCTTTTCCTCTCAGCAGCGGTGGTGTGTGGTGAGCAGCAGCAGCAGCAGCAGCGGTGAAGATGACGGAGTATAAGCTGGTGGTGGTGGGAGCTGGAGGTGTGGGCAAGAGCGCACTCACCATCCAGCTGATCCAGAACCACTTTGTGGATGAATATGACCCCACCATCGAGGTATGACTCTCTCCTGCACATTCTACAGGTCATTCCACTGGGGTAGCTTCTGTTTTTGGTAGGGCTGGGTGACATGGACCTATTCAGTCATCATGGTGTCATCAGATCTCTCTCTTTATTGATTATTGTGATAACATTGCAGGAGGATATTAATACACAAGAGATGTTTGTCAAATAATCATTAATAATGTGGATATGATGGCAAAATATAGTTTTTCTTCAAACAAGGTATAAAAAAAAATCCACCATTTGTTTCCAATGCTAATGAACTTTTTCAAGAATTTTCAAGAAATCAAATGTTTTTTTTTGGTTTTTTTTTTTGATAACAGCATGCTGATTTGCCATTTACTGCCTGGCCCCAAGAGTTATACTTGCTCCCAGAAAAATCCTAAAACAGTGAAAACTGTATTGGAAACAAGTGGGATTATTTCATTTTATTGTCAGATTTTTTTTTTTTAAGCTTAATTTAAGAAAAAAACAAACAGATTTTTAAGACTCAGTGTAAACCTAATGGCTTATCAGAATGGATATTTTTTTTAGTGTAGAGCTGAATCATAAAAGAGCTAGAACAGTCTAAAGTTGCTTCCTTTTACTATAATGCAGCAGTTGAAACCACAACACCTCTGCCATACCATAATATCATGATGTCCAAAATCCTAGACAATCTAGCCTCATGTCTCGATATAGATAAGCCTCAGTTTTGGGGCTTGGAAACCACACAACATTGTTAATGTCCTCATAAATGTCCCTTGAATTGTTGTGCAAAGCTGATTATGGTGTAAACATCTGTGTTTGTGGCACAAATGTCCACGTCTGCGGCTGACCGCTGTGTCAGGATCGTGTCTGATGTCCCCCCCGCCCCCATCACCGCTCAATGAAATTGTCTTGGTCCTGCAGAGACTACTGCTCCGTCCAAACCGAGTTATTTAATTTACAAGCGGATGCTCTGGCAGTTCTCCAAAAGGTCAGGTTTGGAAAGAAGTTACTAATTTTGTTTTGAGGCGAAACATTTACTCGTGAAAACAAGACACTGAGACGCTGTGAAGAGGAGGAGGAGAGCCAGAGAGAGAATGCCTGTCTGTTTTCTCCTCTCTTCCCTCTCTCTCTTGCTCTGTCTCTCTCTCTCTCTGTCTCTCTCTCTTTCTCTCTTTCTCCCCTCTCTCTTTCTCACCACGCCTGCCTCTGGCCGGACAATGTCCTTTTTGTGTATTTGCATTCCTGGCCCCTATGCTCTAACAAACAAAGGGACGGCACTCCATGTTTGTGTGGCTGTGTGTTGGAGGGCTAAACATTGGCTCTGATACCCTGCTCCTCTGATCGCTCACTATTGGATCTGACCTGGAATTGGGCAGGGAATTTATGGCGGACAATCGGCTAATACGCGCTCAGCCGCACATCTGTGTGTGTATATTAGCATAATTGTCAAGCGCAGCACTGGGTGCACAAGGCCGAGGATATCTGTAAGAAAGCTGTCACATCCCCAGCGATGGTGTAGTGGTGAAGCCCCACCCACAGCTGCTGCCTCTGCTGACCTGGAGTCAGATCCCACCGGGAACGTGTCCCCTGTGTCTCCATCTCAGCTTTCCCTGTTTTTCACTAAAGAAAAATTGCAAAGGGGGTGGATTGCCTGCTAGGTCCAGGAGCTAGGTCGATATCGTAATATCATACTCGATATGATCTGGGATTTCGCATATTGTAAAATCATGATATGGCATAAGTTTTGTCTTTTCCTGGTTTTAAAGGCTGCATTACAGTAAAGTGATACAATTTCCCGAACTTATTCGACTGTTCTAGCTGTTGTATTATTTGACTCTACCTTTGTGGTCATCATATCCACACTACTGATTTTTTTTTTTTTTTTTTTTTAGCACAAATCCCTTGTTTGTTCATATCTTGTGAAAGGACCAAGTGTCATCCCTACAATATTGTGACAATACCAATATTGAGGCAGTCGGTCAAAGATGTCCTGATATTTGATTTTGGCCGTATTGCCCGGCACAAGTGCCCGTCTCTCTTGTTGAACCGTTGATATTTTTGCAACATCTCCGCTATGCTCTAACTTTTAAAAGTCCCTCAACCTTTTTGCAGGACTCGTACAGGAAACAGGTCGTGATTGACGGGGAGACGTGCCTGCTGGACATCTTGGACACTGCAGGTCAAGAGGAGTACAGCGCCATGAGGGACCAGTATATGAGAACAGGGGAGGGCTTCCTCTGTGTCTTCGCCATCAATAACACCAAGTCTTTTGAGGACATTCACCAGTACAGGTGTGTGAGCGAAAGAGAGAGAGAGAGAGAGAGAGAGAGAGAGAGAGCGAGCAGGGGCATTGAAGTATGGACGCAAAACCATTTGTCAGTACTGTGTAAGCTGCTGTACATGCGTATTTGTATATTCATTGTGTTGGTGTGTTTCAGGGGCTCCCATGGGGTCTGGGTGGAAAGGGGTGTGTGTGCCAGCTCTCTGCAGTAGTAGGCTGATGTCATGTTGTAGCGTTTAACACGGCTAAAGAAAGCTTAGCCCCCGACTGGAGGATTACAGCATGCTGCCAATGAAATCGATCCTGACTCAATTAGAGGAGAGGGGAGAGGTAGTACTCCCAAGGACAGGGAAGGAGAAAGGGAGGGAGGAAGAGGCAGGGGAGAGTTTCAGCTGGAAGATAACAATATTCTCTCTTTCTCTAATTTTGAGTTTCTCGCTACATTTGATATCCACCTGCCAGTCTTGCACACGACAAGCAGAGAGGCCCGCGTGTTAACTTTGCTTCTCCCTGTATCGTGCATCTTTCAGGGGGCTCTGAGTTTATTGCAAGTGCATTCATTTGGCTTGCTGCCACTCCAGCCCAACCGTGTTTGTGCCAGCTTTAACACAACTGCTGACATCACTCTGAAAGGTTGGACCATTGTGCTGCTTATGAAAGCACGTATGGATCATAGGCTAGCTGCTCCAACAGGAGACGGTCTGCCTCAAGTTGCCAAGTTATTTAAAGATCTGTTATCTGTTTGACAGGCAGAGAAGGCACGGCTTCTTTGTGGAACCGACTGCTCCTCTAATGTTGGCACACACTGGCACGTTGGCACAACGCACTACCTGCCTACAGTTGGGCCTCAGCTCTGCACAGGCACAGCGTTTTGATTTTTCTCCTCATTTGAACCCACCAGCACTATAATACCGTCCACAGAATGCCGCGGGCTGATAAGATTATATCTGCTGTCTGTTTTCGCAGGTACTTTTACAACCTGCATTAGACATGAAATTCCTGCCTCACCAGCATTATAAGGCACGGTCTAATCAAGCTGGCGTGCCTCCTGTGACACGAAGACAACACATCGAGTGTGGCCGTAAACCGTATTAGCGCTGCTGACTGCAGATGTATCAGGCTAGACTGACTGCACTGGTTGTAATGCAACCTGCTGCACTCTGGCTGAGGGAGATGAGGGGAGGCAGGAGCTGATAGATTGATCTGACCCATTCCTCTCAGTCAGTCCTCCTGGCCGGCTGGCGTTTGGCGCTGGCTGCTGTAGTGATGAGGTAATGCTGTATGCTGCCTGCCTGCTGTCCATCCCCCTCCCTTCCTCTCTGCCTCCCTCCTTCAGCAGTGCAGCACAGCCCAGCGCCGGTGGGCCCCGGCTCTTCCTCAGGGTCCTAGAGCTCCCTGGGTGGTTGTCTCTCCAGTGGTTGAGCTGGTGTTGTTTATGAGGCGCAGGGGATAAAAACATAAACTATAGAGGTGATCAGATCCTATGCAGAGTACATGATTTCACTGTTAAACCCACTTTTTGTTCTCCTGTCACCTCACAGAGAACAGATCAAACGTGTTAAGGACTCAGATGATGTCCCCATGGTGCTTGTGGGGAACAAATGTGACCTCCCAGCTCGCACTGTGGACACACGGCAAGCCCAGGAACTGGCTCGCTCCTACGGGATCCCTTACATTGAGACCTCTGCCAAGACACGACAGGTACTGAACAACGAGGACACACCCACATACACAAACACCCACTGTCTCAAAACCTTTCCTTTCTCTTTTTCCTCTCTCCTCCAGACACATTTCATCATTAGGAATTCCTCTTTTTCTGGCATTTTAAATGATTTTGAATCACCTGACAAAATTGCAGTGCCAAATGCGATTTCTTATCATAGTTGTTCATCTCTTTCATAAAGTCTCAAAACTTCCAGGGTGTGTTGTTTCTGTTTTTCTGCGACATATAGCATCTGAGTCAGTTATTTTATCGGTTATGGCCAGTAATTTCACGTTTTCATAAATGTGATGAATGTATAGCGCCTGTGAAAAGCGATGAATGCCCCTCGGTGTGATGTATTTTGCAGAGCTGGGAACATTTTATTATGCTGCAGGCAATGACTCATAGCCAGGTTACCTTGGCTTGGGAACAGAGCTATTTGAAAGGCCTCACAAGGACAAGTCACTGCATTGCTCCTGCTGTGACTCGCTGTCACACATGATACAGTTACATGCACACTCACACACTCGATAACAGCAACATGTTGGTTATCTAAATTCAAGAGATGGCAAAGACTGTAGCGTTAACTTTTTAGATCATTGTGACTACTTGATTAACAGTGTCTGAAATGATTGTGGTTGCCATGGTAATATTGTTCATCCCTTGAATGATGAATATGCTAAGGGGCTTTGCTGTCATTTAAAATGATGTGCGGTGCACTGTACTTAACGCTGACCTTTGTGAATGCACACATTTTTCTCTGTCGTTTCTGTGTGTGTGTGTGTGTGTGCAGGGAGTGGAAGATGCCTTCTACACACTGGTGAGGGAGATCAGACAGCACAAGCTGAGGAAACTTAACCCTCCTGATGAGAGTGGTCAGGACTGTATGAGCTGTCGCTGTGTGGTATCGTGATGCAGGTCAGATATTTTCTCAGCACATTTAACTTCCATGTTTCACAGATGAACATCACATTAGGCCTGTTTTGCAGAAACCTGTATGTGTATTTGTGTATGTGATGGCTCGGTCTAAAAGGAACAATTCAAAACCATACAGTCCTGCAATTAATAATTCAGAATGTTTCAATTCAGCTAATAAAATGGCACATCTCCTCTAACATCTCTTCCTCTCTTGTGTTTCCCCCGTCTCCCCCCGCAGCTCACTGTTGCAGGGTGAGGAGAGGTCCTACAGTGCATAGCAGCAGCATGGACTTGAAGATTGAAACAACTGAATGATGAAATATAAACTTTAAAAAAAAAAAGAGAGAGAGAGGATGATCGAAGCAAAAGCTCGCAAGGAAACCAACAGAGCTGACTGTACCATAGACCTTTATGGAAAGGAGGACTTGGACCGTTGCCTAAGTGGCTGGCTGTACTCGTCCTGATCCGGTCCCTCTTTTGGTCCATGTTTGCCTGTGAGCAACACCACTAATGACTCTTTGTCAACTCCAGTGTGGTCTCGCTGGGCAGCTCCACAAGTTCCTGCTAACTTATTGTTTTCAGTCTCAACACTGGTCTTAAAGGGGGTGTCACCAACCCCCTCCTACCTTGAAAGCCTAATTCCTCCCCCTACGCCTGCCCCCCCCCCCTGGAAGGACTTCCTGGACTGGACTGGAATGGACATTAGTTACCCAACAACCCTTGAATAAATGCCCCATCCCATCCTACCCTGCCTTTTGCTTCCCTCGAATGGCTGTGTAGTAATCTCATTATACTGGATACAGGGGTTGGAGTCTGACATGAGATGCCACATGGGAATTACTATAATTTGTTGTCGTCGTTAGTCGTTGTTGTTTAACAGTTAGCCTAGCTGTAAAAAAAAAAAAATAATAATAATAAAACTAAAAATCTTGTTTTATTTTGTTTTGATATGGAGCTTTTTTGTGATTGGAGGATTTGAAAGTGATCACTGAGAGCTGTTTTATTTAGGGTGACACCTGGTTGACATTTTTCATGACCTGTCTGACTTTAGTTGGAATTCGTCCGGGGATGGACGGTGTTCTGTGTTTCATGGAGAAATCAAAGTTAGACGGACTAATTTTTCCAGAATGCAGCTGCTTTCTCACTCATAGCCCCGGATGTTTGTGCGCTAAGGGTTGTCTTTGTGGAATAATAGTAGCAATGGCTTGTGTAGGTGCTGGTGCAATAGGATTGTCTAACTGTCTGACTTAGGCAAAAGGACTGAGTATAAACCATCTCATGTCTACTTACTTTTTGTAATTCTTTGGTTTAGGAAGGTAAAGTGCATTTTACTTGCCTTCATCTTGCCAAGGCTGGTAGGTAGTTACATTAGGCGTCAGGGGCAAACACCATTATAGCTACAATTATGCAGCGGCCATGACAGACTGTGGGTTGAGACCAAATCAACAACTAGTTGATTTTTCTCATTTTATTAGGTGTACACCCGTTCTTTACACTAAGTTGAGTTATTAAAGGCATTTCATTCTGCACTGTTGATAAGGCTCAGGAATCGGGGTCCAGGTAGGTTTCATCTCAAGATCCTGGAGCCTAAGAGTTGGCGTGTCACCAGTTATCTCTGCAAAGCGTAAGGCACAAGTCCGGCCTTACAGTATGATCTGTCAGACAGTAACACACACCAAACTATTCTCAGACTCAGCTCTTAAAAGGAAAAACAAACCATTTGGTGCTAATCATGTCTGAACCATATTGATTGGAAGTGTAGTGGATGACTGATAATTAATTGGGTTTTGGGGGTGCACCGCTTTGTTTCTAGCTTGTGCTCTCCAAAGGACTGCTGTGTGTTTATCTTCTTGCCTTATTTGTTTGCTAGTTAGTACCTCATGTATGCAGTGAAGTCTACCTGGGACAAATGTTTGGTGTTCTGTATGTTTCATTGTTCTGTTTGATTATGTGTGCAACTGAAGTAGAGACGTGTGTTGAGGTTAGACTTGCACTGTACAGTATTTGATGTTTGAATTAACCCAATGAAAGACAGGCCGCGCCCCCAAAGTACTACACTGGCAGAAGGGTTTCTCCTCATGGCATGCACGTCCAAATGAATATGCTTGTGTTTTAAAGTGACTGAAATTTTCAAAAAATGTAATGAAAATGCTTTTCGTGAGGCCCACTCTAAGCCATTCTGCCTGGCGACCATAGTTAATTCAGATGGCCTAAATTGTGAATATCCATTAAAGTAATATGAAGGTCAACCCCTTTGAACTCATTTCCTTTGAGATTTCTGTCAATTACAAGAAACTGTTATTTATTAAAAAAAAATTCCAAATTACACCCCTTGGTATGGGCATAGTGAGTTAGCACAGTATGTTGCGTAAGAGACTCTTATGTTCTCAGTTTTCTCAGAAGTTTTGCCCTCTCCCAACACGCTGATCTCCAACTCTAATCCATGACAACATTGAATTAAATTGTTTGCGCAAATCAAACTTTTGCCCAGTCCCCCCCTCCCACACACCCCTACCTCTGCATGATGGCTGATGATGGAGAAATCATCCATCATGCTTAGCGATGGATGGAGTCCCACACACTAAGATGCAATATTAAGATGCAAGTGTCAAAAAGACATCTCAGAGGATATCTGAATGCTTTGAAATGCTCTGTCACTGTTGTCCCCAGATGGAAAACTACAATATTTTTCAATTTAGACTTGATTTTGTACAATTAAAACTTACTCACTTATAATATGGCTTAAAGAAATGTGATCGTGTAGTTATCGTGTGGATGATAATGGTCAGGTTGTCTTAATCACTTGTTTATTTCTTGGCTAGGAGGGCGGTTATAAAACTGTGAATGTCTCAGTGACTTATTAGATACGGTTTGATTTGCTCAGAGAATCTGTTAAAACTTACTCCAAATTGCCTGTGTTAAAATAAAAAATACACAATATTGAAATGATGAAGAATTGACATGTTCAGGGTTGATCTTTGGTTCTGCTGTTAGTTGTGTTCTAGCTAACATTTATTTTTTTTCGCCCAATATGCTCACCTTTTTCATGGATAAGGGTATGGAGGTCTTAACACGTATTTACAGTCTCCAAAGTATGCTTGTCCTTTCCCTGTGTGTACCTTTATACAGTACATCCTCGATAATATCAAATTCCACAAAACTATGCATTCAATTCCCATTACAGAAGAATATCAGTGTCATGTTGCAGCAGGGATCCTCAGCCAGCAAACCACAATTCTACATGTCTGAATCGCTGGCAAGCATGACAAAAACTATGTGGACCATTGGGAGTTTTGCACAAGGATACAGTGGGCTTAAGGGCTTGTTTCTCCCTTGCAAACTGTGGAATGAGGCGTGTGGAAGAAATTTGTGAAAATGTCAACTGTTTAAATATTTAAGATGTATTTACTCTTCAACAATGTGGCAAATGTATAGCAGGACGGGAATAAAGATGTCAAGATGAACCCACTTCTTTGTCCCAGATGTATTAACTCTGATAATGCGTTCTTCTCCTGTCAGTTTGAGCACTGCTGCCATCTACTGGCAGGTCTGGTATATGTCAGAATGACTGGATAATCCGAGGGACGGCTTGACATGTCATGGCCAAATATTGTTTTTCCCCAAAAAATGTTTAATGATTAACTATGTAACAACACAGAACAGCTGCAGGATATGTTCTGACATAAGTACAACTTGTTTGCCATCAACACTGTCCTGTTCTGACCCAGCTTTGCCTTATGTTTATGCAGTTTATGCATTTGTGACATAGACATCAAACCTGTAAACTCAATGTGCAACTCTTCAACCCACTGGCCATATAATGAGGGCAAACATAATCCTGGTGCAGATTCAAAGGGCAGTCATAAACCTCATCTCAGACACACCAAGGCTTCTGGCACAGCAGTGTGTCCCATGCAATGACATTTACTACAACTGCTACACTGAACAAATAAAACAGTTAAGCCAAATGATCTTTCTAGTGGCCCATGTAAAGCATGTAGATTAGTTCCAGAAGTCATTACACATAGCTCTAGATCACATGTTCAAAGAAAAAGCTATGGGGGTTGAATTCTTATAACCAAAACAAAACATAAAATCTAAAGTTTAACCTTTGAATGGGCAATCATTCTTATTCTTAAACTTTTTCTGAAAAGCACTTTAGAGTCATTTCAGAGAGTACACAGTAGGTAAGATTTGCTTAATGTCACTTCAGTTCAAAAGAAAGCTGGAAGCGTGTGTGTGTGCTTATATGTACAGTGCGTGTGAGAAGGAAATATGTGAGTTTAGTTTTGAGAGAGTTTTGAAATCTTTGAACAATTCATTCAATTCAAAGTCATTTTCATCAAATAAATAAATAAAATAATAAATAAATAAAAGTGCATACATACATAAATTAAATTAAATAATGTACATTACCTCTTAATAACAATTACAAAGCTTTACAAAAATCCAATTAAAAAGCTAAAATTAGGAATTAAAAGTAAAAAAAAAAAAATGTCAACAAAGCAGAAAACAATCAAAGCAAGAGATATATTTCGATATTGATATCTGCAAGTAAATTAATGGCTTGCCTTCTCTGATTTATTTAATCCTGACTCCAAAATTGGAGGATAACTTCTCTACCACAGTTTGCCACCAGTTAATCATTAATATTATTATAAAACTAATTAAATTTCTTCATTAATTGGGTCAACATTATCCACCTGTCATGTTTGTTCAAGCCCTGTAGCCTAGTTACTGCATTTTAGGGCTTAATTTGCATAACTGTGATGCAACCTTGTGATTGGCCCATAAGAGTGGTAAAAGATAAGTGGTTATCCATAAACCCAGGAAACAGGAAACAAGGAGATTGGAGACTGGTGGTAGAAAACATACAAAGCAAAGTAATATTTTCTCTAGATTTAGTTTTTTCATTAAACTGCAATCATGACTACCTATGAAAGCGTGGATGTAATTAAGAAAATGCTCCCTAAGGTAAGACCATTTGTCAGCAGACTTTCTCTAAATCAAAAATCAACAGGCGCAACATAACGTACATTACTTACAGTTTCACATGCAGCCTGTTTTCAGTGTTTGTTCTTGTTGTTTTTTATGAAGACATATCTTCAACGGAAACATGTGGCCCATGAAATATATGTTGCATTGACCCACTACAAATACCTTGAGCCTATCATGGATAAATATGGTAAGAGGCACAACAGCACTCCTGTTTTGTCATTGCCTGCTACTGTGTAAGTGCACATGAGGGGACTGTCAGTCATTCACATAAACAAACATTTCTTGGATATGACATAACAACTGCTGCCTGTTTCTACAGTTTTCAATGACGGCTCTGTAAAGAAGTTGATGAGTCTATCAGGAACCATTCCTGTCCTGTATAATGGTAACAATGACCTGGCTTCTTATATTGTATGAGTTTATTAAATACTTGAATGCAACGTGTTGAAATGCCAATCAATTCAGTAGAAAGCAAGTGAGGAAAAAGAAATGTTCCTTGTTGTTATTATTAGACAAAACCTACAACATCCCGGTGTGCCTGTGGCTCGAGGAAAGCTACCCTGAAATTGCTCCCATCTGCTATGTCAAGCCCACCCGGGAGATGGTGATCCTGGCAGGAAAACACATCAATAGGAACGGTGAAGTCCTGCTACCCTACCTGCAGGAGTGGAACCATGTGAGAAAAATGTTTAATGTCACCAAACAGGACTGTGTGAATTTTTTTTTTTTTTTTTTTTTTTTTTGCTTACACTGTCAGACTATAAACAGATCAATACTCAAATCCAACCCTTTATTTAAGCAAAAGTTGCACCATCAAATTTTTAAAAATCCTGCATTACAAGTTCTGTATAACTAATGGCATTAAAATGTGCTGAAGAATCAAATGTTAAACTAGTCATTGGGAAGAATGGCTCCGTATGGCGCCCCAATATAGTGTTGGTGGCTAATTTAAACTCTAACAATGCATCATATGCCATGTTTTGTATGTATAATCCTATCCTGAAAAATAACTAGGAACTGCACCTCACAGATAATGTATTGGAGTAAAAAGTATAACAGTAAATAGAGTGCCAGTACCTCAAAACTGTACTTTAATACAACGCTTGAGTATATGTGCTTAATTATTTTTCCACCTCTATAAGCACTGAACCAATAGAAACCACTTTGCCCACTCACTTTTAAAATATGATTCACATCATTTAGTTTAATTCTAGGCTTGTTTAATAGCTGTGACATTTATTGGGATGTAGTTTAAAGCTTCACAGGTTACGTCGCCTTGACTTTTTTCCTTTTCTGTGTCAGACTGAATGTGACCTAGTGAGCCTGCTTCAGGTGATGGCTGCCATGTTTGGAGAATTCCCCCCCGTGTGCATACGACCTCATTCGGAGCTGGAGCAAGTCTTTTGTAAGTAAGACTCAGACACAGGCGGAAAGTTACACTCTGCATTGTGCCAAAACAACAACAGCCTATTGCCCCAGATAGAGGCTGATGTTGATAAAAGAGAAATATGACCCATATCTAGGCCGCACCTGCTTTAGTGTGACAACAGGCTCGGCGCTCATGAGATTTAGGCCTGAAAATAAACAAGCATTATTCCCTTGTCGTCCCGTTCACAAAGACGAGCTCTCATTAACGAACCTGACTTTTTTAGGTTCACAACAGTTCCACAGACAAATAGAGGGCCTTCTGGAAACTGATGGCGGGTCATTCCTGCGTTTGAACAGAGACGATGGTCAACCTTTCCAGCAAGAAAATGAGACCAACTGTTAGCTGCTGCTGTCAGCTGAGGATAGTGTGTATAAAGCATTGTTGTTTGTGTTTTGTTATGTTTCATCTATCGCTGGGAAAACACATTAGCCTGTATTATGTGATGTCACTCAATCAGTCATTCAAGCCAAAGGACAAATAAACATCATTTGTCCATTTTTTTTTTTTTTTTTCCAGCAACCACATTTTATTATTGGATTGCCAGCTTAAATAATTGTGAATGTGAATGAATGGTATAGTATGTAATATGTTCATGGACTACATTAATTTACATGTAGCTCAAAAAAATGACATCATGGAGCTAAATCCACAAATGTTGGCTGTGCTCTTCCTTCAGGCCACGGCGAATAGAATAGAATAGAATAGAATAGAATAGTTGCCTGTCTGTCACACACATATCAGTCATGAAATCAACTATGTGTGCAATATAATGTTGTATCTTCTGGTACTACTTCTATCACTGCTTGCAAATATTTAATACAATAAAAATACAAAAATGTTCTATGATTTATTTTGAAGAATGAGAGACAGAAAGAAAGTTGGAAAGGAAGAAAGGCTGCACCAAACGTGCCAGGTCGACTGTTCCTGTTGCTTCTGGAGTCTAAAAATGTATATTGTCATCATTATGTAACGCACTTTGGATAAAAGGACTCACTAAAGAGCATTTCATGTCGGCTGCAGATAATGTCATCTGGGTTTTGGCACAGACGGCTTTTAATTAAAGCATCTGAAGGTAGAGAAATTAAATTTGCCTTTGCAGAGGGTGCCTGGTGTCATCTGCCCTCATGAGGTGCTTGTCTTCCTGAACCCACTTGGTATCTTTTGATGCGTGTATCACTGTAATTAGTTGAAGGTGAATTGCATTGCATCTTATAAAAAATCTCATCAAGGCAAATTTTTTCTGGTGTTTTGATTTTATCTTTACAGTGATTTGGAGCTGAATTGTTAACTGAGGTGCTTTATGAACACTACTAGCTGTATGGAGCTGTAAATGTCCCATTGCTGCCTCTTGGTGCCTGTCTGGGAGTAACCTGGTCTATGAAAACTCTGTGGGAGAAACTATAGACAGAGAGATGTGAAGAAAGACAAAACTGAAGAAAAAATATGGACACATAGGAGTTTGTTTACTGTGTAAAGAGTTATAAAACACTCCATATTATTATTATTTTAAATATATATATATTCATATATATATTAGTTTTTCTAGACTACAATTTACAAGAGCACAGGAGTAAAATTAAGTTTTGCAAAGAAATAAATAAGTGACAATGAGTTTGAGATTCCAAAAGTAACATCCTTTTGGGAAGAGTGAGACTACTTTATATATTTTGTTTGATGAACGAAAGTAAGTCACTTCAAAGGATTTTAGAGTAGTTACACTCCCAGAAAAGATGTGCTAACAAGCCTAGTTTGTGGTCTGGTTGTTGAAAAAATATAATATTATATCATTATAACAGAAATACCACTGAGCAAAAAAAAAAAAAAAAAAAAGATTAGGCTAGATTGTAAAGAGGGAGGTTGACATCTCTTGGACAGGAAGGTAGGGGAATTTTTACACCACTTGGAGTTGCATTTAAAACAAACAAACAAACAATAAATAATAAACACTACCCTTTCAAAACGTCAGGATCAGATTCCATCACTTCAGAGGCTGAGTAACTGAATTAATTTTCATTTCAAACAATATCTGAAAAAGAAGTGTTTTGTTTGTTTGTTTGTTTTATATTCATATTATTTATGTTTATTTCTGTTGAAATAGATGTTTAGGGGGTGGCACATAAAGGTTGCTGTTTTTTTACTGCAACAAACCCTTTTTGGGTCATGCCATAAAATAAAATACATAAAAATACAAACACACCAGGGGACATTACACAAATCACATAAGAGTAATACTGAGTAATACTGACTTTATGTGAACTTTACTCTTACGAACATGAAATACAGTTTCAACACCGATATTACTGAAAATATTATTTTTATATAGCGTAGTAAAAGAAGTGGAACAAAACATCTATGAACGACATAAAGACATTTTTTTTGTTTGTTTTTTTTTGGTAATACTTAAATAAAATCAGTCTCAATCATCAACACTTCATGAATTTTATGTGTTTCTATATAAGTGTTAGTAGAATGGTGTTACTTATTTTATCGGTGAGGAAAAAAATACATTATTGTACTGTAATTATTACTGTATTGTTAGCCCAACACACGCCCGTTTACGTCACACGGACCGGAAGTAGTCAGGTGAAACGCCGGAAATCTCTCTTGTTGACGATCGGATCAGAGCTGTTTTTGCTCTTGACCTGATATTATTTTTTTGCCCACCGTCCACGCCTGGTTTGTATCAGATCGGCGAGGCTCGTTGCTTGCAGGGGACACATCACCCCTCCTGGTTGATTTAAGGAGTCTTAGGACAATCCTCTGCGTAGGCCCCGGGCTGGGCTAACGTTAGCTTAGCATTCCCTGAAGTCTAGCTAGCTAGCGTTGGCTGTTCCCTCAGCTGGCTTCAGTAGTCAGCTCTCTGTCGGCTACTTTTTCTTTCCACAAAACAGTGATAACAACCAGCTTAAACCATGGCAGTTGTCAACGAAGGTGCCCTGAAGAAAATGCTGAAGGTAAACAAGCTAATTATCCGTCCCGTCGCCTGTTAGTCAAACAGTTAGCCAGCATCACGGCGGCTAACGCGAAGCTAGCCAGCTAACGTTAGCCGTGTCAAGATTTCCTGGAATGGGAGATGGGAGATGTCTTTTTCTTCCCGAGAGTTTTCTGGCTTCATGTGGCATTTTAGCAGCGACTTTGTCAGAAACCGTAAACCGTAAATAGTTTGAAGGCCTCGTTTACACAGTCAAGTAACGTTATTTTGTCAAAATCCCTGCACCTGTACATTTACGCTTTCCATTTGGCGTGTATAGTTAGCCAACATTACTAGCACTAATAATACAAATACTAATAATGATAACATTGGAAACGAAATGCGTATCCACTAGAAAGATATAGTAAAGAGAATAATTGAATAGAGATATAGAGAATAAATATAAAGATAAGATATCGAGAATAATCAAGAATGTCAAAGAGCAGATTTTGTACTCTTATAATGATTGCGAGTTAACTTATTAAATTTTGTCTTATTAGAATAAAAATAATTTTCATCTGCTCCAATGTTAGACCATTAGGCCATATAAGATGTAGATGGTATTGCTCAAGACTTGAATCTGTTGTCGCAGGTTGGATGTAAATACTGACAATCAAGGTGGAAGTTGTTTTTTTTTTTTTTTTGGAAAGAAGGCACCTAATTTTATTAGCCAAGTGCCAGGTGTTATTTCTAGACCTTCAAAATACTAATTTGCATTGTCGTATCTCATGTTTTGTGTTGTCATTTGTCAGCAATACAAATACAGAGACCTGACTGTTCGTGAGATAACCAATGTCATCTCCCAGTACAAGGACTTGAAGCCGGTTATGGATGCTTATGGTAAATTTATTCAGATTTATCTGTTACATTTACAGGTGTGATCTTGGGTATATGTTGCATGTTTCTGTGCAGGGATACAGGCAGCTCGCTTTGCTGGTTGTTACAGGCAGTTCTTGTTTTTCAGTGTTCAACGATGGCTCCACAAGAGACCTTATGAGTCTAACAGGAACAGTCCCAGTCAGCTACAGAGGTAAGGATCAACTGTAACCTGTTCAAATTGTAAACATGGACCCTACACAGATTTGGACAAGTAAGGAAAGGAGATTTGCTAGTTCTCATGTTTTCGAACTTAAGAACTTGCTAAATGTTTCAGAAAAGTGTCAGTAAGTATTGTTCTTCAGGCCTGATACATATATGACACTGACAACGCATTTAATGTAGGTGTAGAGCTGTAGAGTAGATGTGGCCCACTTGCCGGTGATTTCCAAGCCATTATCAGCATACATGACATTTAGAATCAACCAGAATCTTAAAATCCCCTTAAGAAATTGAGGAAAATGTGGAAAATGTCCAAAATTTTTAAATGAAAAATCATCTGGGGAAAAAAGCTTATTGTTTGTTCCTCAACAATTTCTGAACTTTCAGGAGCTTTCATTTAAAAAAAAAAAATCTATTCCTCTCCATTGTCAACAGTAGGTGTAAATGTAACAGCTCATTTTCAGTTTCAAAATATATTTAAAACTGGAATCTGCACATAATATATTGTAAAAGAGTGCATGTCTTTGGCCCAAATAAATTCTGTCTATGGTTTCCCCCTCCTTATTGAAGTCAGAGCACAGGGCCGGCTATACAGCAATGCCCCTAGAGCTAATAGAGCTTCAGTGATTTGCCCAAGGACACTACAATAGGGCAGATTCTTGCTAATAAGCAGTTCGAACCCAGCTTATGCGACTGAAGAACTATTTCTCGATAACCACTTGATCACACTGCTCCTCCCCAGAAAACATGACAGATCTAAACAGAGTTTGTATGTCTCGTTTAGGTAACGTCTACAACATCCCAGTGTGTCTGTGGCTGCTGGACACATACCCCTACAACCCGCCCATTTGTTTTGTCAAGCCTACCAGTGCCATGATGATCAAAACTGGCAAACACATTGATGCTAACGGCAAGATCTACCTGCCTTATCTACATGAGTGGAAACACGTGAGTATGATGGTCTTCATTTTAGAGTTTTGCTGATATCGGCATATTAACTCTGTTTTTGACTGTTTATTTGGGTGTTGACAGTGTAAGGTGTTTGTAAAAAATTACATTTGTAACCTTTTGATTGGTCTAAACTAGAGACCATCCAGCAAAGACAGTATATCCTGGTAAGTCACGGCTATTTTGGAAGATTTTAGGCATGGCAGTAAATGCACCCAACTGATGTGCAAAAATGGGGCAGGCATGAGTGCAGTAAGCTTTTATGGCTTTAGATAATATAGGAACTATGGCTGGCCTGATGATGTTTTGAAATGGAATTTTGCATCTGTCACTTTTTGTTTATCTGTTCCTCCCATCCCTCCACACCTTCTCTCTCCACCCTCATATGTGTTACAGCCCCAGTCAGACCTGTATGGTCTGATCCAGGTGATGATTGTGGTGTTTGGAGAGGAGCCTCCCGTGTTTTCTCGGCCCACCACACAGGCCCCCTACCAGGCCTTCCAAGCTGCTGGACCCCCTAACTGTGAGTGACGTAGCTCTCTCTTGTAAACAGAGTTTGATCTGGGATGTTTTTTGATGTTGTCAAATTTGCCCTTTATGACTTTTATAGCTGGTCAAGGCCTTGTCTGATGGTTGAAATAGACAAGATGATTCAAAGACTAAAATAAATGTCCTGATGACAAGAATGAAATAAAAACATGACCAATCTTTCCGCAAAATTTCCTGATGTTGTCTGAATCCATTCAAAAGTTACACACTTGGATTCTTATGCAAAGCCATGTCCAACTTTGGCCAATCAATGTGTAAAATTAATGACTTCTTCAGTGGCCCATGATCAACCTTTTGACCAAGATTCATGCAAATTTGGTCATAACTGTTTGAGATGTCATGCTAACAACAGAAACAGAAAAAGGTCAAACAGACAGAACTGGGCGAAAACATAACCTTCGTTCAACTCCAGTGGCAGATATAATTTGTGTGATTAGCAAGAAAACCATTTCAGACCATTTCTTTCCCCCTGACAGAAGAGCTGAAATGTTTACCATCCAACATCACATAAGACTCATCTTAAAATTCTGTATTACTAGTTTGTAATTTAGATGAAACGTTGGTGTGGTAATACACAAAACAGAACATCTACCATTGCCATTTTTGTTATTCAGTGGTCTGGTTATGCATTTTGAAATCCTCACTTAGATTGGTTGTGTAAACAGCATTCTATTTGCATTAGATGTTGTTCCTCTTTTTTATTTGTTAGTGTTTAGCTTTCTTGGTAACCCTTTGCCTGCCTCCAGGCTTTTCATGCATTCAGTAGATAAAGAATTACTTCATGAATACCTGACCTCAAAACAAAATTCAAGACATTATAGATAATCCTATAAAACTGCCTCTCATAGAGGAAACTGTGTTTTGACAAATTTGACAAACTGTTAACATCACTTCTTGCTGAGCTCAACTCTACGCAACTCACAGCAGCTACATTTTGAAAATGGATTTTAAGCAGGCCATGCACACACTGCATAAGCTCTCGCTTGTTATGCAGTGTGGTGTGAGTGAAGATGAAAAAAAAAACTTGATTCAAGGATTTTTCTGCATGCATAGAATACATTGAATACATCAGATAAACTGGTAGACTGCTGCAGTTTTACTTCTCTAAATAAAAAGCCTGCTTGCATGCATGACCTGTTTAAAGAGGTCAAGAATTTGACTACCCACCCATAGTGGGTTTTGGCTATCCTGTCAAGATGTTAAGGGGAGAATAATTACCTGTATCTTTTAATGGCTGCAGTAAAGACATAATATTGCTAAAGCATTGTTTCTTACTGGAACCAGAAGGTCAGAGTTTCATAGTGTCGGTAGTAATTTGCCACCAGAAAAAGCAGAACTGTGGGTCACAGCAATAGTTGCTGTAATTACCTTTGGACCAGAGATAAATTTATCAACCTTGCTGCGGGTCTGTTTGGTGCACTGTTTTACTGTTTTATGGCTCATTTGGCTTAGGTCCAGCATATGCAAAATAATGCCTATTTTGTGTTTGTGCTTGTATTTTAATTTACACTAGATTGTCAGAAAAAATCTAAAATACATTTACTCAAAAGAAAGCTTTCCCATTGTTGATGTGCATTAGTCCATTATCACACTGTGCTGTAGTGATGCACTTATTTTTTTCAGCACCAGATGGCGCTCACATACCACCATAGCCAATCAAATTAAAATGAAAGCAACAGTATGTGTGTGTGTGATGGTGAAAGGACATATTTTGACATGTGTGTTCCCAAGTTTCATTGTCTCTCTGTCTCTCTCAGCCTCTTACATGCCTGGCATGCCTGCAGTCTCCCCCTACGGACCTAATCCCAACCCTGGGTAAGAAGTCTGCCATGCTGAGTTCACCCTCCTCATGTCCACCTACCACATTGCCTCACTTGGCTTTTCCCATCAAACCTGTTCTTGCATGTTTACTTTAGTGGTTTCATCGAAGCATATCACACTCTGGCACATTTACACTGCAGAACAGGTTCAGTTTAGTAGGTTAAAGTCCAAGACAGTCAGTGCCCATCAAGGGACTGGTGCTGGAAATTAGCTTCAGTTACACACACACACACACACACACACACACACACACACACACGTGCACAGTACACCGCACACTGCTTTTGCAATTGTCAGTGTTCTCTGTGCTTGTCCCTTACAAATAATTGAATAAATTAAAACTAAACGAACTAAAGATAAAACTCTGGAATGTTTAAGAGCAGAAAATAAAATTATGTTTGTTGTGTATAATTTTGCAGGGGCTATCCAGCATACCAGTACCCAGGAGGAAACTCATATCCAGCCACAGCTGGCCCTGCACACTACCCCACCCAGACCCCAGTCTCCACAGTGGGTATGTATCACAGTATTCAGTATTATGAATGTTGTAGTTCTGTCTTTCAATGGGGCCATTTGAAAGCTATAATTAGCAACCAGGATATTATGAAGGCTTAATAACAATTCTTAGAACAAGATCCAGATAAATTCATTCACTAATTGTAAAATGCCAAAGGTTCATCCACTCTTCATACAACAATACCTTTCCACCTTTTTGTGACCTTTACTTAAGTCTGAATTATGACCTTTGACCTTCCATCTTGGTCTCCGTGTGACTTCGGCGGAGCGCTGAGCCGCCAGTGAAAGGTCGTTGGTGTAACCAGAGTGGGGTGCATTAAAGGCCAAAGGGTGGCATGGACCTGAAGGGAAAGGAAAGCCTCCCTGTGTTTATATTTAGGATGGGAACAGTCACCTCTCACAAAGACAGACCTACGGTCAGGGGGCCCATCTGCTGTTCCAACATCAGTTGTTAGCTGGGACAGTGAAGTGCTGGTCAGGGATCAGTATACAGGGAGGTTTTATCCATCTCCTATATTTAGTTATGTAGAAGAGATAAATTTGCCTGTGGGCTCCTTAGCACTAAAGGCTGAGTTAACTCTGACATCCATATTGCTGACACAGGCTGGGCCTGACTCTGTAGACATCCATGCCCCATCCCCCACCCCTCTACTGTCTCAGATCATACTGAAAAAGAAGTTGCATAATGTCAAGGACATAGAGCCATACCTGTCTAATGGAAAAATAAATTCCTCATGTAATGTACAGCATTATGTCTAACAAATGACTGGTTTGTCTCTGTCTTCTATTTGAAGGCAAATTCAGTGGAAGTACTTTCCAATATAAAACTATCATCGGTTTACGACCCTTAAACTTATCAGTATTTTTTTTTCAGTTATACAATTAGAGATATAGTTTGTATTCACATATCTTAATTCATTATCAGGTTCCAAAAGTAAACTTGCATTATTGGGCAAGCCAGCTTTTTGTTATAATGCCCCGTCACCTTGGAATGAACTGCAGAAATACCTAAAATTGACAAACTCAAAAAAAAAAAAAAAAAAAACATCTGATTCATTTTGTATGCTCATTTCATTCACTGGTTTTTGAACAGCTGGGCTCCAGACATTAATTTAAAAAACAAAAAAAAAAGAATGGCTTGCATGATTTTATGCTCACTGTTTTTCATTTGAAGCTAATCAGACACAGAGACATTGACATTAGACATTGAGGACCAGACTTCCTCCACTGCTTTATCACGCCACAAATTCTCTCCTTTTGATCAGGCCCCAGCAGAGATGGCACCATCGGCGAGGACACCATCCGTGCATCTCTGATTTCGGCTGTGAGCGACAAGCTTCGCTGGAGGATGAAAGAAGAAATGGACAGGGCCCAGGCCGAACTGGACGCCCTGAAGCGAACAGAGGAGGACCTGAAGAAAGGACATCAGAAACTAGAGGAGATGGTCTCACGACTGGACCAGGAAGTGGTAAGATTCTCTACTTTTTCTAACTCAGATGTCTATTTTTACCCCTCCTGTCCTCTGCTGTAAACGTATTATTTGTAATTTTGATGTTTCTTCCAGTCCGAGGTTGACAGGAACATTGAGCTGCTGAAGAGGAAGGACGAGGAGCTGAGCGAGGCCTTGGAGAAGATGGAGAACCAGTCAGAGAACAACGACATTGATGATGTTATCGTTCCCACGGCACCACTGTATAAACAGATCTTGAACCTCTATGCTGAAGAGAATGCCATCGAGGACACCATCTTCTACCTGGGAGAGGCCCTGCGCAGGGGCGTCATAGACCTGGAGGTTTTCCTCAAGGTGACCACAGCAACTCAATTACAAGCAAATGCATACGTTGCACACATGGTGTCTTCAGTTCTACTCCAGATGGTGTATGGCGATTGCCGTCCCAAAGTGGTTTTACGCTTGCTAACTGATTCTCTTTCTTCTGTCACAGCATGTACGCCTTCTGTCCAGGAAGCAGTTCCAGCTTCGTGCCCTGATGCAGAAAGCTCGCAAGACGGCTGGCCTCAGTGACCTCTACTGACCCACACTAATTTACCTGAATACATGCATATCTTTGTTGCTCTTCTCTCTTGTGCTCTCCCTCTAGCTTTCTCCTTCTCTTGATCCCTTCTCTTATATCTCTCGCCATAAACACAAATCTCCCTCTTATTGCATTTCAGTCCAACCAGCCCCCCCACCTTCCCACTTTGATTCCCAGTGAATCATCCTCTTCTTGTCAGGCATTGTGTCCTTTTTGAGGCAAAAGTCTGAGTAACACCAAAAGAGAATCTGATCAGAAAAAAATGCAAGAAATGGACTGTTCTGTTCAGCACTGGAATTTCAAACTGTGCAGCCATGTTTTCAGTATGGCGTCATTTGTTTAGTTGTCATACCAACAACTGATTTGCTTTAAATTATTATGCAGTAACAGTCATGATACACTTGTGAGACATGACACCATTGCTATGCCTTTACTTTTGCCATGTTGAAAGAAATGTGCATCCAGTCTAAACGAAACACACTGCCACCACAATGTTTGTATGTGGTTGACACAGACAGCATGCTCACACACATGCCATATTGGTAGAGATGAGGTGTGAGCCCATGCTGTCTTTTTGTGACATTTGCCCTGAGTGTTCCCGGTGTGACTGGGTCATCATACAGAGCTGGCTAAGGTGTGTGCCTGCTCTACGATAGCCTACAGACTGTTGGGACTCTGTTTATCAGGCAGTGTCATTTGGCTAGTAAGCACAAATTGGGGCCAGATCAGTAGAGAGCCCTCTAGGTCTGAGACCCCTCAGAATGAAAAGGTTAGGCTCTGATATAAATACCCAGGGCAACCTTTCAGGAAGGACAGGGGTTCAACCTTATGACTGAATGCTGTTTGAGGTCTGGGTCATGTTCAGTAGCCATGGAACCAGAGGATGTTTTTTCATACAAAAGAGGTGATTATGGACCTGAACCTGTGTTCATTCACTCTCTTTTCTGGGTCTTTTACTGACTCCCATGCCACTTGCCCACACTTCTTTCTTTCTCCCTTTTCTCTCTCTTAATGATGGTGTGAGTGAGTTATGTCATTGTAATGTCAGCTGCTCAGGTCTACCACTCAGTCTGGCTTACATTCTGAGTTAATCAGTCAGTCATGTACAGTGTTTGTGATCCAACCCTGTACAGTGTCTCTTAAGGTGGATGACAGTCTTGACATTCTTTATTCAAAGATATTGCAAAGAAAATTCCTTTTTTTTTCTTTTTTCTCTCACAATTTTCTGTATTTTTACTGTCTACTCCCACATTCTCAGCTCTTCTAATACTTTTGAGGTTTTCAGCAAATGTAGGAAAAGTTGTGAATAAGGTGTGTCAGAAGGTACAACAAAGAACTATTGTACTAATCAGAAAGTTAACTTATGTCAAGTTTGCAAACAGTTCTTCTTTAAATTAGTTTTTTACTAAATGCACTTTGAATTGTATGATAAGTATATCTATAGTTTTTTTTTCTTTTTCTTGTTTAGTTTCCAGTTAAACCATACACCACCTGTTCTTTTATATCTGTAGATTATGTAAATCAGTACAATTAAAAGAAATCTGATTTGATGCTCATGTTTTCGCCTATTTCTTAAGGAAGCCTGGGTGTTGGGGCTGAAAAGTATCATTAAAAAAAATCAAATGACAATTATTTGGACAGGCATTTTGTCTCTATAGCACCATAATACTTGGTTCATACTGGTATTTTGTCACATTTTATATTCATCCAAAAACTGGAGCTCCTGTGATTTTGACTATTGCCAACTGGCCAATTGCGATTTCAGTAGTTGATTAATTATTCAGCCCTACTGGGTGTGTCTAGAAATCGCAGAAAACCCATGTTGCCCACTTATCTTTAAACTCAACAGGCTGTAAGAGGACAAAAAAAAAAAAAAAAACACAAACCAGCTCTAATGCACACAACACTTCAGTGGTTAGTTTTCCACTGATTGTACTGTACATAGGGTGATGTTTTATGAATACTGCTATTTGTCTGTATGTGTGATGATGTGAAGGAAGCGGGTCATGTTGGTTTTGCCTTGATCTCGCATCTATAGAGGCTAGTGACCGCAGTTTAACCTGCATTAAAACCTCTAATCTGCCTTATGTGTTAACCCATAGCTCTGCAGTGAGAGCAGCTGAGTCAGCTGCCTTGTTCCCATGGGCACAAACTGCATTTGCTTGGTTGTATGAAAAACAGGAGGAGACAAAAGATGAGTTGTATCATCATCCCATTAGATTTATTTGGTGTTAGAGCAAAATGGAACCAATATCCAGCTGCCATGGCAAGTACAGATAGTCAAGTGATTGATCAGTCATGTCTAATGGTTTCACTTTTCTGGTTAAATAGAGCATTTGTATAATAAATAGTACAACCATGCTTCTCAAAGCTTGATGTCCTTCAAAGCCAGAGGGCAAAGATTAAATAAAAAACCCTTTATGATACAGTATTTAAGGTGCATAGACAAACAACACCATCGGTGGTATTGTTGCCTACAGTTTTGATTCTCATTGACCCATTGCCTTTTTCCCATTGGCTCTCTGTTGTCCATTTGTTGACACAGATGGTGGCACCTCACCAGAATTTGTAACAGCAGGGTTCTACCAAATCTGCTGGTTCAACCCTTTTAAATCCTTAAGAATTGACCTTTGCTGCTCTATGCCAACTCTATGGAACTTGCCTTTCATGGAGTTTCTTTTTTGTCAGTGCACTTGTGGTTTATTCTGTATACAAAATGTTTCAGTGCTAACCAGGGTTGTGTTTCTCAGAACAGGTAGTAAGACACTTTGGTGTCACAGGTCCAGTTATATCCGACAGTGTTGTTACGGCTTGGAGTGAAAAGGAAGCCCTCTACATAGAGAAGGGAATGACTCCATTACTCCAAACAAAACACCAACAGAGATCCCAAGTGGGAAAAACCCAACTGGCAACAAACAGTGAGTACTTGATAAATATAAACTACACATAAGGAGTGTATGGAAGACAGCATTACATAATAATACATACTGACACATATACGCACAATTTACTCCATACTGCAAAGGCCTTACAATCTATATAGACTGGACAACGGTAACACTGCCTCTCTTCTACAGAAAACAGACTGAGCTGTAAGGCTTTAGGTTTGAGGTCTGCTTCAGAGAATTCAGTAATGTAGGGAGAAGGGTGGGGAGGTGGGAGGTAGTGAAGGCAAATGACACCTGTGTGTGAATATCGACTGACCATGTGAGGCTAATGCTCAGCTTCCACTGGTTTATCTCCAAATGCCTTTTGGATATTCAGAGGTCTCATTCACACAACGCTTACGGGAACACACAAGGTACATTAGGAGGGATTGAGCCACACACTGTTAATGTATGGACTCAGGGTGGACTGGGGAAGTCAGAGGCAGGCTCTTCAGAGGGTGAGCTCCTTCTGTACACCCCACAGGGTCTCAGCGCTCTTCACCAGCTGCTTCTCCTCATCTGGCTTCAGTGTCATGTGGATGACGTCTGTCAGGCCGCTGTTGCCCAGGACACAAGGGACGCTCAGGAACACCTCATCCTTCACGCCGTGCATGCCCTGAAAAATGGTATGGTGGGGAGAAGGATTAGGTCAGTGCAAATTCATGCGTCCATGAATATCATCAGCTTAGCTTTGATATACAATAAGGTGTGTAGCCTGTTGGGAGACTCTGCCTATCTCCTCACCTGGACCAGGGTGGACACAGGGTGCACCTTGTGCAGGTTCTTCAGGATGCTTTCCACCAGATCAGCCACAGACATACCGATGGCCCAGGAAGTGTAGCCCTTCAGCTTGATCACCTCATAGGCACTGTGATACAGACACAAGAACGCAGACACACATACTTCATAATTATTCCCTAATATCTTTCAATGGTCAAAAATCTATTTGAGATGAGTAAAAACGCTGAGGTGAACAGAGCTCTTCTATGCCCTGGTGTCAGTTCTCTCTATTGTATGCCAAAGTACTTCTCCCCTTGTAAATACTTCTGATTTTATTCCCTACCTGCAAGCTTCACAAATGTCTGCCATGTGCCAGCTACAGTACATTACTCAACTGATTTGCTCAAAGACCTGGCTATAGCAAAATGAGCCAAAATGACGGCATGATGATTAATGACATGAAATAAAAGTGAAATATCAAAGATTGTGGAAGGGCAAGCTGTCTTACCCTTCCATGACTATCAGAAGAATAAAACAAATTCCAAAACACAATACACTTAACAATTTGAGATATATAGACACTGGACTGCATTTATAAGGGAGGTCATGACCGTTACTGTACACACAAAGCTGCATAACTGCTGAAACATACTGTTACACACCATTGTTTTCACTGGATACCCGGCTGCAGCAAGCTCTTAACAGAGAGGTGCACTGTTCATGTCACTGCCTGCTTTTTGGCTTACAGCCCCGGCCCAAATTCCTTACTGGCTTGACTCAACTCCATTGGATTCAATTGTTATCTTACTGTAACTGGATAATTAAACTCTAAAGATTTATTTCGATAAAACATCTTTATGCTTCCTAACTAGACAGGTCTGGACCAATGTTAGTATGCATATAGCTGACTGCTTTGTAGATTAGGCTGTTGGTGCATGAGAAAAAGGCAGTATTGTAGTTTCCAGATAGTTAACTCCATATACAAAACACACTCACCCATCAACCACCTTCTTATGGACCTCCTTCCAGTTCTCACTGTCACCATCAACACCCATCTTTGGGTTGAGGGCCTGGAGGGAAACGCCAGCAACGTTCACACCACTCCACACGGGCACTGGGAGAGGCAGAGAATAGTGATAAGTCAATTATCATCAGTGCCAATTCATAAACAGAGGGGCAAACTGACCCTGACACTCTGCGCACAGCATCATGCAACCACAAATTTGTATAAACTGTTGGTGCTAAAAAATAGATCTTATTTTTGGTCAAATCTGCATACCACTGGAGTCGCCGTGCTCTCCAACGATCCAGCCGTGGCAGCTGGATGGGTGGAGGTGGAGCTTCTCTCCCATCAGGTGGCGGAAACGGGCAGAGTCCAGGTTGGTGCCGGAGCCAATGACACGGTGACGTGGGAAACCGCTCAGCTTCCAGGCAACATAGGTCAGGATGTCCACTGGAAGAGTGAAGAAAGAGTGGGGACAAACCATGAAAATTATTTATCATGCTGAGTGACAGGCAAAGCAAACCTATATATGCACTTTCAAAAGTTCTTCACATTTCACCAGTTTCACCATTTTTTTTTTTTCAAACTATACAGTGCCTCCTGTCTTCACAACCTAAGTTAATATTTAATTTTCCACTTTCTCTCATTTTCATCCCTTTGTCCACCCTTTGAAAAGCCTCCACATATATGTGTACATAAGTTCCTCTGTATATGTAGTTAACATGTACTGTGTTTAAGTGTGTGCATGTATGTTTTATGTGTATGCATGACATATACATAAAACATGGCACCGTATCTCAAGCAAATTTGTGACATTTGAAAATCCAAGTCAGGCTGATGTTCCACAAGTAGCTTTTGACTCAAAAACGTTATATACTACACGTAGTAAATTATTGTGCCATTTTGTTTGTGTTCTCAAATCTCCTGACGACTTTTTTCTCCCTCAGCTGAAATCTGCTTTTTCAACACTGTTAAATGATTTATATTGAGACATGCAAGAGAAATACGTTCAAAATGTAAAGAGGATCAACCTGGGTTGGAGACAACCAGCAGGATGCAGTTGGGGCTGTACTTGACGATGTTGGGGATGATGAACTTGAAGATGTTGACGTTGCGCTGCACCAGGTTCAGGCGGCTCTCGCCCTCCTGCTGGCGGGCTCCAGCAGTAACCACCACCACCTTGGAGTTGGCTGTCACACTGTAGTCTGCCAAATGGAAGATATGACGGCTCCATTAAAGCCACCAAATGAGGAGTACCATACCAGAATGAAAATGAATTTGCAAAGATGAAATGTGGTGGGTCCTAGTGATAATGCTGGTGAATATTCTCACCTTTGTCGGCCACAATCTTGTGTGTCTTGAGGAAGAGGGACCCGTGCTGCAGGTCCATGACCTCACCCTTCAGCTTCTCCTCCATCACATCAACCAGGGCCAGCTCATCACACAGGTCCTGATGAGCATATACATACATAATCAGTATGCATATACCTCACAATGCACTATGATCCAAACAACCTGTAAAACTCGTTCAGTAAACAACAGATTTTAAGGGAAGAAATAGCACACCAACAACCTCAGGCTCTGTATATTCATCAAACCGTAGCATTGATACTTGTTGATACAAGAGGTTTCTCTGTTTCAACTGGCAAGAGACAGCTACTAGACTGTTGTGAATGGGCCAGGACAGTCCAAGGGGAATACTATGGTAATCATACATCCAACAAAACACTACAGACACTGATTTCACTACGTTTAGGTTGGATTAATGAGTAAAATGGCCCACTGTAGTGTTTTTTGTTTGTTTGTTTGTTTTTTGCAGTGAAAAGCTGCATATTCCTCTGTGGCACAGGACCAGACAGAACTGGCTTTGACCAAATATTAACAGCAATCCTATCAGTGTTGGAGGAATGACACAGGAAACCCTGCCCACATTCTTCTGTTGGCAAACACATGCAGCATTTTCTCTTGCTTGAACTGATGGATGTGTAACGACAGCCCTTGTTTCACCTTGTTTGCAGGTCCATTTTGCAAATCCTTGTTTTTTCCATTCAAAATACTAGAGCTGATACTCTGGATCTGCTGTTTCAATCATGGAGGTCTGACTTCATTCTTCTCAAAAGTTTACCTAACACCCCTTATCCCTGGCTATAATTTCCCCTTTGTTCCCAGTGTTAAGACCTTTCTCTTACTCTTTTGAGCTATAATCCCTCCTACATTCAGTCCAATCTAATCCTCTTTTTGTCCTTTTCATCCCTCTCTTACATTTACCGACATACAAGCAACCACCGTTAACAATATGCTGTTAGCATTCTTCATCAATTCTAGATCACTCAGTCTTTCATTTACTCATCTTTTCCCCCATTCTCCCCTCCCATTCCTCCTTCTGTCTCACCTTGAGCAGGACGCTGATGGCAGAGGCCATGCCCACCATACCAACGCCCACCACTGTCACCTTGTTCCTGCAGCCAACAGGCTCCTCCTTCATCACATGGGTGATCAGTTTCTCCTTGGTGGACATCTGAAAAAGAGAAGGAGACACATGTGAGGGATGCTAGTGAAGGAGAAGGAAATATGAGGGACACTGAGGAGAAACAAAAAGTTGTAGGAGGAAGAATAAGGAGAGACAGATATAAAGGAGGGAGCGATAAGAAAGAGGGGATAAGAAAAGGGAAGCAAAGTAGGACTGCGACTGACAACATTTTTTCATTATTAATTACTCTATAAACTCTTATTTCTCTATTAATCATATTGTCAATAAATTATCAAAAATAATTCCAAATGCCCATCATAAGTGACCAGAGCCCACAGAGATGTCTTAAAATTGCTTACTTGGTCTGAACAGCAGCCAAATAACACCTTAAGTGCTTCAGCACTAGTCAGAGCTGAGAAATACTACAGGCAGGGGAGTAGGGTAAGAGTGAAAGGGGAGAGGCAGTGCTACATAATGTATGGGACAGTTTGAATGCCTGGGCTCATACAAACAAGCCCACACAATGTTACCTCACTGTGCCCTGACTGGCTGAGACAGATATGTGTTCCTCTTTCACTTCTCTGCACTTTCTTTAACATTGCATAATCAAATGCTCTTTCCTTCAAATGACACCACCACAGGATTTCCAGGACAGTTCATACAAAAGTCAAGTTTGAGATGCATATGCCCAGCATCCTCGTCATGTAGACTGCCATAAATGGTTTACAGACAAGAGGTTGGCCACCCTTATCACTTCCTTCACAGCAACCCCTGGGTCTCCATGGCAACCACGGCCTGGCCAAGCACTGCAGCCTGTTGCCACGCAGCACAGACCATCCCCAAGATGACGTCACACAAAACTATTTATTTCCTGGGTTGAGCAGACATGGCTGACTGGTTGTGGGCTCCTTTACATCATCACCATGACTAGGCTTGTCCTGCCGTGTGGTGTGGACACCAAGCACGTAGTAGAATAGCCAGCAGCAGGATTAATACTTTATATTATCCCCTTGAGAGGCTATTTAAGACCACCTCTCCATGATGGGATATATGAAGTGGGACAGCATACACAAGCAATCTCCAGTTATCCAATTATCTCTCCCTCAGAGGATGAACTCCAAGCTTACTAGACAGCAGGGCTGGCCCTTAGGTGGGCTAGTTTTGCTCCTTACAAAGGCACACTATGTTGGCATGCACAGTACAGGATTACCACATAGGTTCAGCAATGTGGTTACTTCCTTTATCCACTGTGGAAATGTGCTATACAATTTATAAATGATTTCCTTTGCAGCGTGACTGCATGAGGATTACAAGGGGGATTATTAGTAGCTGAAAGAACTTAATGCGATACTGTTACAAAGAAAGGAGATGGGTGTTTTGTGACAAGTGGTGGATTATGCGGATTTCTACGAATTAAGTAATTGTTACCAAATTATATGTACAACTGGGAGACTAAATGTCCCATGTGTGAACCATTGCACGCTGGTGTCATCATATCTCCTAGTACACGCTATGACACATGACATTTACTTAAGCTGAAAACTGACAGGTCAGAGTGGGCTCTCTGAGCTCTGATGGGGTGTCAAGTATCATGACTGAGGTTCAGTGTAAGGCCTTTCATGTTACTCAATAGCAGCTGGCTATGGATGGATCATCTCTCTGCACTACTCCAGAAGAAGTCAGAGACACATGGATGTTTGATAACTGGATCTCAGACTGGGTGACACTGCACAGCACCAAAAAGCACTGAGAACTACAGCACCATCCAAACTCTTTTTGCCTTCAACATGTCACCTGCCAGATTAATTTGGCCAACAGAACTTTCCCTGGACTTTCTCTTCATAGCACACTCAAAAAATTGAATCAGTACCAGTTACTTACAGAGCCCCTCAAATGACAGATCATCATCCACAAGAGTTGCCAAATAGAATAATCAGAATAATGAGGAAAACATGTGCTAAGAGCTCATAGAACAGTGATCAGGTATGATTTTTAACCAAAAATATGATTATCATGCATGATTGTCATGCATGCATTTCTGGAATATCACTGAAACCTAAACTGCGATAAAATGAGGTAGGTGTGGCTGCTTCACGGCCTCACTAAGCCCTGCTTGCTGATAGGGCAGCATCTGAACTACAACTGTCCAAGATGCACAGGAGAGCTCAGAGGGACTGAACCGCACCCGCTCTGTGGTTTGATTCAGTCCGGATCAAATGATGATGCGGCATCGATAACAAGAATAAGAGCGTGCCGGAGCGATGGGGCGCAGAAGTGAAACGGGAGGTGATTGGAGCATTGGAGGCAGCTGGTGACATTAGACGCTCGGTCTTTCCCCTCCTCTCTCTTTTCGATTCGGTCGCAATCAAGAGTCGAATCAACACACTCAACTGACTCGCGAATCGAACTTCATTGAATGGATGTCGGTCACGTACCGGGCATCACCCTGGATGCATAACACGAGACACTTGCGTAACGTTATGCACAGGCTATAAGGATAACAAAAACATATAATTGAATAAACAGGGAAGAAGAAGAAGAAAAAAAAAACATTACTAGTTGTAAAAAGATGATAAATTACCACCAGTTCTTATTCTTTAATCATAGCCTATTGGGATATATATACGCTTAAATAATGTCCATAAACATTCTGTGTGAGCAAAGGAAATTAATAAATCTGGCCAGCAATGTTTTGAAAATGGGCTTTTATAAAGAACATTGCTTTGAACGCTTCAAGAGATATTAATCAGGCATGCACGTTACAGCAATGAGTACGACACTCTGGTCCACATCCTGTTGCAGTACTGCTGAACTCTGATTACACAATGAAATGTAGTAAACTGTCAAAAAATGAAGCTCAATCCGAGGTGGACCGCCAGTATCAGCTCTCTTTCCCATCCATCACCTCCAGTCTACAGCAGCCTGTTGATTATAGCGACGTGCGTCTCTGCGCATCCACTCGGCCGGCACATGAGGGTAACTTGACGCAACGAATGGAAACGTGCGTCAAGTTCGCCAAGTACCACAGCTTCATCAACGTAACACCGTAAAGTGTATGAGCTGATGGACAAATAACTCTTTCCCACACAGCAGTGTTTTCTGAAAGCGGGTTCTTACCTTGAGGTTTTAGTCGAAGCGGTGTACGAGAGAGGTGGAATGTGGCTGGAGTGCCTCGGTGCAGCTTTTCCGCAGCAGTGGTGCGGCGGTGGGAGTGTTTCCCGGTATTTAAAGAGTGGCCAGCCTCTGTAGACGTTACGTGCTGACATGCTAATGAGGGCGGGTGGGTCTTCGGTGGAAGCTCGTGTTGTATGTCACGTCCAAACCGGGGAAGCGTCACGGCTGTGGGCAGAATGCGGCAGTGAGAAAATGAGAGCATCCTGTGTAGTTTACCCTGTTGCATATGGCCCATAAGAAGGAAACAGACATTACTGTGCTTTGAAAATGTTAGCTGAGGCGCTGTCAGTGTCCAAGGCAACGTTGAGGAATACCCAACACGCACGCGCATTTATGAAATTAATACCACAACTTGAACTGGGTTGAGATTGAGTTAATTTCGGTTTAAATCTGTAAACTTGGATTAAATCTGGATTTACTCATTTTAGACTTCGTTTAGATTAACTAACTAAGTTAATTAAGTTAGAACTAATCTTTGCTTAGAATACTACTACTACTACTACTACTACTACTACTACTAATAGCCTAATAATAATAATCATAATAATAATACAGTTAGTTTTGTTTTGTCAGGGAACCATGATGTCATACTCTTGAAGGCTTCTATGTTTTGGTGTTGCTAAGATGAAGCAGACTATTACATAAGTGTTTCTGCTAAACACTAAAATAAATCTTCTCTCTCTTTCTCTTTTGCCGTCGTTCCACTCTACCTCGTGTTCAATAAAGCCTCTAGAAACGGTGTAGCTCAAACTACATCCTTTTCTGCATGTCATTGTATCTTTTAATTACAGTTTAATGACACTGCGTATCATTTACAGAGGTCTGTTTTATGTTCTTTAAGATGTCACTTGAGTGGAACGGATACAGCAGGCCAGTGAGTAACCTCATGGAAACTCCATCAAATGTTCAGGTTTGAGTCACTGGAGGGAAGTATGTATAGCTGCCTACAGCTTTATAGCCATGTGCCATTTAGATTAATGCACAGCCTGTTAATAGTGTGACGCAGCTGCCATCATACAGTTTGTAAACTGTAGCTGAAGTTTAGTCCAACTGTGGCACACATTGTTTCAGTCTGTGATCTTCACCTGGCTGTTGATGAGGACAACCGTGTGTAACCTGTTTCATAAAATGTAGCCGAGACACAGAGAGGAAATGTACAGTCAGGAAGAGGATGGGGAATTTGGATGCAAGCCGAACTGACGTCGCCATCCTGGTGAATAAACAGAATCTCAACTGCGCCCTCTCCTGTCTGATTTTAGTTAGTGCAGTCCCATCCTGTATGAGCATAAAACAATGAGCCTATTATCTGTCATTCCTTTTGAAGGCTTTTATTTTTTTAGTCTTCATTTTTTTTTTTTTTTAACATGTTCTTATATAAAGATGGTTGGACTCTTGCGGCATTTTGGTCCATATAGGGCCATATGGAAAGGTGTCGTCCTCCCCAGATGTACCATGTGCAGATGGTCAGCCAGGATTTTTTTTTTCTTTGTGATGGCAACTTTTCTCGGATTTTGAAAAGCTTTAATTCCTTATTGTGCTTAGAAAAGTGGCAAAGTGGTGAAAAATACAAAAAAAAAAAAAATAACAACATAAAAAGCAACAAAAGGGCAAAAGTGGACAAAAGACATAGAAGCAAGTCTTTGAACTGTGAAATCCATCTGCCATATGAGCTCACTTTAAACTGAACCTTTAACCATATTTGCAACAGGTGTGAAATGTAAAGTAACATCTTGCATTTAACATGATACTTCCGAAAGGAACATTTCAATATGCTTGTATAATAATATGTTGAAACAGTGCCTCCATGTATACACATACTGTGGCGTTTTGAAAGCATTCTTAGCAGCAAAATCAGCAGTTGTCTTTATGCAAACAGGTGTGCGTGGAGTAAAAAAAAAGCCTTCGGTTGCATTCCAGCATTTCTCTTTCTGTATTTCAAACATAGTTATGAAAACGGGTCTGTAAATATTTGCTATACATTCAACCAAATCCAAGCTTAGAGTTTATCTACTGTTATTGTAAGTCCTTTTTATTTCTCTGTTTGTCTTTCTTTCCTTCCCTTTTTAACCTTAAGTATATCTAGTTTTTCTGCCCCTTTTGTGCAGCTTTTTGTATAATACATAATAAATCACTGATACAAGTTGGGAAATTCTCTTCCACATGGAGTTCAGATTGCAGCTGTCCCAATTTGGCTTTCAATGTCTTGGTCAAAGGCACTTCAGCAGGGTGGATGCATGCTGGCATGGGGTTTTGAACCCTAATTCTCTGGTAGAGTTACAGTCTCCCAACTCACTGTGCCATTCAGCTGCCCCATTATCGTATCTAGTAATCCTACAGAGACTAACAGGAGTGTCAAATTTATAGAGATAAAGCTTTGCTGATGGGATCCTATTAAGGAGAAGTAACCCCATGAAGGCAGCATATTGTCGATTCCCCCAACTGTAATGTGGCGCAAACACACAGCAGCAGTGAAATGACACCTGCAGGGAGACAAACAAACAACAGCTCCAGGTGGATTCCAAATCCAGGTGGATGAATGAAGAAGAAGAATTAGGAAATGATACCAAGGGTAGGCCTATTTATGTAACCTTTAGGACTTGACATCATTTATTCATTCATTTTCCATACCCACTTATTTCTTATCTGGGGCCTATGGCACTTATCAAATAATAATGTATAACTGAATTTATAGACATCTTGCAGTCTGTATCCCCTCTTTGCAAGCAGGCTTTTTAGAAATCAACTTCTGACTGCTTGCTCAGCTTTATCCACACTACCATGAGAATCAGTCCCAGTACCAGTTCCAAACCTCTGAAAAGCAGAGATGTAAATTATGCCTGACAAAATCTGGTATTTTCTTACCAAGCATGCACTTTCTTGGATTACCAACCAGGCATAGAAGCAACATGCTCTGAAGCTCCTCACCACCAAGGGATTTGGAAGCCCTGTGTTCATGTACAGATACATTTGCAACATCTAATTGGTTTCAATAGGAATACATGTCCATATGTTAGGATTAGAAGAAATATCTGATTATAGTGATGAGTGGATTCTGGTAGGCCTGTACAGGTAACTGTCCAGATAATAGCCCCTTAATTGGACATCTTACTCAAAGTCCAATTTAAATTGTGTGTGCATAGATGCTTTGTTGTTGCTGTTGTAAAAGTAAGTTCATTTAGCTACTGCATGTCCATTTGCAAGTAGTAGCCTACAGTGAGTAGTGTGTTGACTGCTATGACGTCGTCTTTAAATGATAATGCTGTGTTGATAGAAGTGTTGTTCTGCATGTACAACTCCCTTTTATACACACTTGCTTAGTATTTGGTAATCTTCAGTGGTAGGGCAATTTGTAGTATTGATGGGTTTAGCATTTGGCTCTGTGGGTTCTTGATGAGAACAGATTATCAGGTGAATGATGATCACTGGCAGTACTGGCAACTTGCATTAAATGCTTGGTCTGGGACTCATGACAATTTTGGCATGCAGGCAGGCCCTAAAGCCTTTCCTGACACTCAGGTTCAGTAGAGTATGCATTTAGAGTAACATGTACAGTATATGGTAAAATGACATTACGCTTAAATAGGGCCCTCTGAGTGGTCATTGTTAAAGCTACCAGAGTTACTTTGAAAGAATCTGGAGGCTTCATTTTAAGAAATTAGTTTTGGCTTCTCACCAGACATAGAACTGGATGAGTTTCAGGTATAATTTATCTTTCATACAACTCCCTTGTCTGCTCTAGTAATTTCACTAATTACACACAAGTTAATGACTATTCACTAAAATAAAGCCAAACCACAAGGGTTACTTATTATGGCCAATAATGTGTGACATATTATTTAAAATAGAGGATGCGACTGATACTGAAATAGATCTATAAAGCATGATTGAAAACTAAACACAGGTTGTGGGTCAGTGAGTGGTTGTATGTGGACAACATGGACCATTACAAACCCTGTGGTCTGTTCAATCAAAACAAAAGTATATGAGGCATACGGTGGCTAGCTTTTCTTTAAAATAATTCCTTATATGTACATCTATATATTTTTACCCCACAAAGGAAATTTGCTGCAATTTAAATCTCTGTGTATAACAGTGTAGCTTCTGGCATCCCTAATCCTTGTAAATCCATTGTGCCGCTTTTCTCTCATATTTCAGTTCTGCCTTAACAGAGCTGCCACTGTGCTGTTAGAAAAAAAAAAAAATCATGTAAAGTCTTGAAAATTTATAGTCATGGTTTCTTGCCCCTTACTCTGTTATTTGTTTTATTTCTAGCCATTTCTTTTTATCATCCAAACAAGCAGATCACCAGCAGATGGTGCTATCATAAAAGCAGTAAAGCAGCCTCCGGGCTAATCATTACACTGTTGCAACATGGAGCTGATTTCTCATTTGAGAACATGGATTGTTTCTGTTTAAGTATCCTCTGTCCATCTAATTGTCCATCAGTAGACCAGTCTTCCTAAATTGTATGCTGAAGATGAATCTGATTATGCTCTCCGTCAAGCTTACATGTTAGTCAGAGCAACACTGAAATAAAGCCAAGAAGATTGATCAGTTATCAGCTCAGAAACCGATTCATTTGGACTGATTTAACATTGATTTAATTTATGAAACAAGCACTGATTTATGAAATGAACTTTATTCTGACCTTGACCTAATGACCCATAATCTACACAGATTCCCAGGAATCCTCCAGGTACTTCCTAAAGGGTCTCCAACCTTTTGTCATCCAAGAACCACTTTGAAAAAACTGAAAGTGGCCATGGGCTATTCATGTCTTATATTACTTAAATCTATTCCCTAAACCTCTCGAGTTTAGCTGATTCTTGTTCTCTATGTGACATATGACTTTTGACAGACACCACATTTCAAAAGGAGCACAAATTAAAATAGCAAAATTCAAAATTACTATTAGATGTCCCCACAAGAGAGATAGTAGGTTTTTTCCACTTACATTCACTCTTATACAGTCATTCAAATGTTCATCTATCAGCCTTGTTTTGAATTTAGATATTATCACACTAATATCAGAAAAAGCTGTTTCACTAAGGTCTGTCTAGCCAAACAAGGCAGATACTTTCAGGGTAGCTTGATTCATGGTCTCATAGTCTTGAAGTTGTAAGAGGTTGGGACATTTTGTGTCTTTGATTGGACTGAAATAGGAAAGGGGCTCCAAGGTGTGTTCACATTGATTCAGTGATTTTTTTTCTCCTTTTTTTGTACGTGATTTTAAAACCTTTTGATGAGCTACTTAGAAATAAGTGGTGAATTGCTGGCAGCTACACCTTACAGACCCTGCCCTGACCCGGAGGATCCCAAACTGAAGAAATGTCCTTCACTATAGTCTGAGAAGCAGTTTTTTAGTTACAATGTCCTCATAGAGAGAGAGTGTAGTAGCGTCATCTTTTTATCAAAGGTCTACAAGAAAAAATACTGCACAATAGAGTACTAAATCAAATGTAGTGGATGGCAGTCTCATCTCCCCAGTATAAATAGTGTCCATTAAAAGGCCCTTGGTATAAAAAAAAAGAAAAAAAAAAACTGTGTGAGTAGATGTGTGTGCATGCGTGCGGCCGTGACAGTGTAAACAGTGCAAGAGACAGATATAATGTCCACATTTACAGTGATTCACTCAAGCCCAAACTTTCCCGAACTTGAAGCAACTTCTCGTCCTTGCTACCAAATTACTCCTCTTTGTCTCCATCCCCTACCACCACTCTCGATGGTCCCCAGTGTCCTTAAATGTGCCAATTCAATAATTTCTTTCCCCCCCAGTGGAGTAAAGAAACACTAGTTTGTCCTGTTAGCTTCCCCTCTCACTCCCCAGGGTCAGGTGCCAACATGCTGTTATTGCACAGGGCATTGGGACCGCTGTGGGTCTGCTGTGGGTGATATCCTACCTGTCTCAGCCTGCCGCGTAATTGAGGGGAATCTAATCACTTCGCCCCAGCTTCCTCCTCCAGCCCCTGTTTAGAAATAGAACTGAGGCCAAGGAACAACCCGCATCAATCATAAGAGGTTTCTCCAGGGACCCAGATTACTCCCACAACTCTGTCGGAGCAACATCCAGCGGCCAGCCCACTGAAGTTACCTCACCACAGACATTTTAACCTGAAATCCTGCCCATTTTCTCGTTTCCTTTTTGCCCACCCACTCCCCCCTGTCTTTTAACCAGGCTTAAACCTCATTTTCCCTGTTTTCCTTTCATCCTACCTCTCACTTTTCTTCTATCCCCCCTTTTCTTTCCCTCATATCTTTCTCCCCACTCCTTTCCTGTTCCCATCTCTCCATCTGCTCCTTTTCTTGGTTTCCAGACTCGCTACATGCACACCTTCTGCCTACGATTGATAACGGTCCTGATGGAGTTCCTTTATTAGCCACCCACAGGCAGATTAACTAGAGCAATAATACACCAATCAACAGCAATTATGCACTGATAAGCCAAGGGAGAGCTCTGCTGGTGCAGGGAAGGATGTGGCAATCGTGGAGTGATTGGGTGTGTTTTATTACAGGATTACAGGTTGTGCAAGTATGTGTCTATGCATAAATGTAAGTGCGTTATACATGTGTGATAGATTGAGGGCACTTTGTTTTTTGCCTAGAGCCTTAATCCCTGCATCAGGGCTATTATTATAATCAGATGTGAAATCAGTTTCAGTCCGCAGGTCTTTATCAGGTGCTAATTGAAAGGCAGTGGCATCAACTCTGTGCAACCCTGCTGCGATCAGACAAGTTCTTCCTCTGTCTGTGCAGCCTAATAGTTATTATTGAAAAGACGAGTTTGAACGCAGTGACCCAACTGAATAAACAGAGGTTTTGGATCAATATGCTGTATCATTATTCACTGGGTGTACTATTATGATTGAAGACACCCCTTCACCCATCATTAGAGCATATTAAACCACTTCAGTTACAGTGTTGGCACTCGTTAGTTTTTTGGTTTGCTGCCTGAACAACAGCCTGGCATTGTTATAGAGCAACTAAATGATGATGAAAACGAGTGGAGGGGTAGATATGAGTTTCCTGCCTGCAGGCATTCACACACCAGCCAAGTCTGATTCCAAGAACAGCTGTGTGGATTTAACCTCCCTCTCCCCCTCCCTCTTTGTAGTGCACACAAGCACACATATACATACATGAAAGCACATGTACCCACACCATCGTGCATTGTTACACACACACACACACACACACACACATGCACACACAGGACTGCTTTTTTAATGTGAGACCAAAGACCCTGGAAGCTGTTTACTGTTGAGCTACTGGGAAGCCCACCAATCTTCCATTTCCAGATTTGCTTTATACCAGAGGACTTTTTTTTTTTTTTTTCAAACTGTGCTTGAGCGCCTATATACATGTGCATGAATGTGCCCCCCCCCCACCCCACCTGTCCTCTGTAATAATAATCCAGCATTCATATCAAAGTGGACATCCAATTATGTTTTGTTTATAACATTTGGCTCTTTCAAGATTCAATCATACTGCAGCAAATGGTGATTAATGCTGGTATTTTGAATGTCAAAAGGCAGAGTTGAGTTAAACAAGCAGTGGGGCTGCAGGCGGACAGCAGAGCCCAGAAGAAAAACTCAGACTATGGGTGTGCATGAGACTCTTTCTGTTGAGTTTTTACTGATCATGTATATTACTCCAGCTGTTTAGGTGTCAGCATCAACCCATGACCTCGAAAAACGAATCGCAGCGCAGAGAATGTAAAAGAAGTTTTTGTGGAGCACGGGACTTAATACAGTTGCTCTCACAATCTCCGCACTAATTATTTCAGAGGACTTCTGATAGTGTGGTTATACAGTCTATACAGTGCGTTACAGAGTGCGGCAGGGTTGCCTCACATTCCTTCACATCTCAGTGGAGAAGCTTTGCAGAGCCTCCTTCTCCCAAGCCAATGACCTTCCCACCTGTGATTGATGTGGGAGGAAAGATGTGTGTGTATAGGCATAGGCTATCTGGGGTGTGCGCACGCATGTGCATGGATGCGTGTGTGCTTGTGTGCATGAAGGGGTAAGGTTAATTGAAGTTGTTAGAGTGAAAATGATTCCCTCAGGGGGACATAGGGGGATGGAGGGTTGGGGTGGGGTGGGGGCGGGGGGTCTGCAGCAGTGGGTGACAGAGAAAGAGAAGGAGAGGGGGATGAGATGGATGTATAAAGGGGCCAGTAGGGGGGTCAAAGGGATTGCTCCTCACCCCCAGTGCTCAGAGTCACTGATACATGAGAAGAGAGAGATGAAATGATTCATCTAAAGGTCAAATGTGTCTGTCCTTCCCTCCATCTGACACCCTCCTATTGCTGTATTCTCTTTATTTGATCCCGTTTTTTCTCTACAGCTTCTTTTTTAGCTTACAAATTGACTTCTCTTTCATAATTTGTCCTATTAATTTAACTTGGTTTACATCGTAACCTTTACAAAGCCAGTGTGTGTTCCTCTCACGCTTTCTCTCTTACACATCAACCCTGTCTGTCTCTGTCTCTCTTTCTGTCTCTCTTTCCCTCCTGTGGCCTTTCCCCTCTCCTCCCATACTAACCTTCATTTCACAGATGACAGGTTGGCTGTCTGTAATCCAACAGATGCTGGGGCGGGGAGGCCTGACCAACTGTTTTAACTCCAATCAGCTTTTATTGCTCTCCGGAGGAACCCAGCGCCACCCCCCGCCAGCCTGACATTTCAGAGAGAAGGAGAGTGGAGGGAAGAAGAGCAGAGGATAGTATGAATATGTACATATGTATATGTGTGTTTATGTGTGTGTGTATGTGTGTGTGTGTGCATTGGGGGGGTATAGAGGGGAGGAATTGATTAAGGCAGGGGGCTGATGGGAAAAGGGTGACAGTCATTACCCCCTGTGCCTGGTGAGGGGCCAAACCGCTGGTTTCAATCAGCTCAGATCTGTGTATCTGTGTATGTGTGCGTGTTTGTGTGTGTGTGTGGGTGCACGTGTGCATGTGGTGCAGTCCACTGTCAGCAGGGATGGAGATGTCGCTGGTAATGCATCTGCCACTGTCGCTCGTTCCCGACAGCCCAAGCCACCCCTGCATCGCACGCGTCTGTCGCCTTCTTCCCATTCTCCATCCATCTCTCCCTCACACTCCTCTCCTCCCCACCTCGATATCCTCCGCACCCTTCCCCACTCCCTCCCTCAGAGACAAAGACAAAAGGTGCAAAGCTGCTGCAAGTTGCTGGAGTATCACTTTGAGGCTGCTGTTCAGACAAGATGCGGCTGTATTGCTGGTTGTGCCATTTGAACGTCCTCTAGCCCGAGCTACTTCTATCCCTGTATCCCTGAATGTCACTGCACAAAGAGTTGTCATCAAAAGCATTACATGTATATCACATCACTTTGAGCATCAGAAAAGATTATTGGCTGAGTCGGAGGGTAATAGAGGAGATTTCTAAAAGCATATGGCCTAATTGTCGAAGAAATATGCAGACAAATTCCTCACCTGTGACAACTATAATGCAGCTGCTTGGACTGATGAGGAATGCCAGAAGTGTTTCTACTAGTAAGTCAGCTGCGATTTTAAAGTGTTTACCTATTTAATTACCACCTACGGTTATCTGGTAATTTTCTGGTATGTATTTGCCTGGTAAGAACACAGCCCTTTGGGGATTGTAAATGAAAGGATTAGCTCATATTCAATTGGAATAATGAAGAACCATACAGAATAATAAAAAAAAAAAAAAAAACACTATTACACTATATCCTCCCTCACTTTCTTTTGATTTTGATACGCTGGTGGCCAATACCGCTTGCTTGCAAATCCTCATCTCATTCAATTTCATAGCACAGTAACAGACATCCGGAAACTATCACTCAGCTGATAACAGGGTATCTCTTTTTATCTGTTGATGAATGGGGTTTTAGTGCTCTCTGCAGAGCCGTAGGCCACTTGAACTCTGCAGCCTGACCTGGAGGCTATTAAAGCCAGTGAAGACCATAGCTACATTTATGGGCATGTGAATCTTCTCTTGTCTAATCACTTTTACTGCTGCTGCCACACAGGGGTGATATGACCTTGGCTAGATGCTTGTGTTGTTCAATGGTACATTTGCAACATACTCGCACACATAATGCTACAAGACACACACACACACACAGGTACCCAGATTTGTCCATCCAGTGTTGCATCCTTTTATTCATACAAACATATAACTTTGGTGCACACACACACACACACACACACACACACACACACAAACACCTATATGCACCACCGCAGCTTAGCTTTTCTATAGTAAGGGAGCGAATGACATTGCCAGAAGCAGATCTCGAATTGGCTAGAGAGGAAAGCTTGCTTTAGAGTGCGTGTGAGTCATTTTCAAGGGTAACTGCTTTTTACTCAGCCAGTGTAAGACAGAGAACACGGGAAAGGTCACCTATGTAGCCAGCCACATTAGCCACTGCTCTACATTTCTTCAGCAGCGCCTGAGTGGGTGTTGGAAAATAGTCAGTGATTTTGTAATAGCTGTACTTTCATTTGTTTGATCATGTATCTGCAGATGTGTCATAATAGGATCTACAATAGGACTGATTTGGGGTTTGCTGAGGGAAATGCCTTTGAACAACGACGCGGATAAAGAGTTTGAATGGCAAAGTGAAAATGGAATAACTACTGTTTCAGTGGCAAAATAATGGAGAAAAACAAACATCTAGACTGGTTCTGTCACACATTCCCTTAGTGTATAGCTACATTACCTTCTCCTTCAGCAACTCTCCAGAGGAGATAGGCTGGCAAACACCATGAAATGTTATGTTTTTTTATGAGGCTTATAACATCGAGTGATCACAGCGCAGAGCATAGTGCTGTTATTTGGTTATACTGCCTAAATGTTTCTACTTACAAACTGATACCAGACAGAAGGATACCAGGGACTGTCTGTGCTGAATGAGTGATCGGTGCATTTATTACACTTGCTTTAGTCCTTCACCCCACGTTACCATTAAATGTCCTCATGATTAGTGAGGCACACACAGGCAACCTAATTATCCAATGCCACAGCCAAACCCTCTGCATGATTACTAACAATTTGCTTCTTATACTGCAATTATGTTCTTTGCAGTGGCGAAAAGCTGTGATTAAAGAGGAACTGCTTGTTTTGTGTGCATTGTATTTGTGTGTGTGCATGGGAATATATCTCTAAGTGCACAGGTAAGTGCATGAATGCATATGCTGATGAATTATTTTCTGTATTGTTTCATAGCCAACTGCAATATTTGCACTAAGTGTTTGATTTTTTTTTTTTTTTTTTTTTTTAAATGAAAGTCATTTTTGGATTTTTTTAAGCAGTTTCCATTGTTCTGGGCATGGTTCCCATTTTATGTCTCAAGTCTTGTTACAGGATGAAGAAATTTGCCTCTGAGACGATCAGCCTCAGTTTAGATCCTTGCAAATTTCACTGCTAACAGAAACAACGCTGTTGAGGGCTCAAAGGCAGCGTTGCAAGAGAGAAGAAACAGAGGCAAACTGGGTCAGATGACTATGGTTGTGTTTTCATGATGTCAGTGGCAACAGAGAGAGGTGAGATGTGAAGAGGAGAAAATCCAAGACAAAGGTCTGCCAAAATCTTGTCTCACAAATTTTGGATAAAAGTGTCTATTGTCATAATTGCAGAAGAACAATCACTGTTTCCATGGCCTATTAGAATAGTTTGGAGATCCCTGTGGGGATTTTTTTTGTGGTGGGAAGTGGCGGGGGTCGATCAAGGAATATGCATTTTTCTAACCAGCAGGGGGCAGTGGAGTTACAGCTGTATGTGTGCGTGTATGTATGTGTGTGTGTGTGTGTGTTTGTGTGTGTGTATGTGAGAAAAATGGTGTATTCCCAGTGGTGAACATTCCCTCCACAGCCTCACCCATGGGTGCATCAGTACACAGCCAGTATACTGTACTGACATTTGCAATGCACACCAGCCTACCACCATTGTGCATGCATATGTGTATGTGTTTGTGTGTGTGTGTGTGTGTGTGTGTGTGTGTGTGTGTGTGTGTGTGTGTGTGTGTTTATGTGCATATGTGTGTGTGTGTGTGTCTATGCATATGCACATTCCCACTGATTTGCATCCACAAGTGGCCGGGGCTCAAGTGTCCCACACTCCAAAGTCCTCAGCATAATGCAGAGCCAAAGACGTGCACAAGTGTCCTCCAGTGTCTGGATAATTATGAGACTTTATTCCCAGGTATACATGTGACTCCGAGACGCATTCCTGTGCTGCACATGTGACACTCATTGTTGTGTTGCCTTCAAAGCCATGCTTATGCCGAGTTCATAGATCTGGCTCACAGCGCACCACAGCTTGGCACATAAACACACATTCACTTACACAGCACAAGCACACGGACATGACAGGCATGTTAAATGTCTCTCATGTGCATCTGAAAAGATCTTTGTGTCCATCTCTCATTTTGCAGAAAAAGTAACCTGCCCTATTGTGTCCCTTGGGTGCGCCCTGCCTGACCTCCCCCAGGCTTTTGTGTCCACAATGGGAGAGAAGGCTATTGTTCCACTGAAAGCCGTTTCACCTGAACATTGGATAGCGATAGCTCTGAAATGGAGCACGAGAATGAGTAGAGTATTGTATGTATTTTGGATATAGAATGCATAATAGTATATTAAATTCCCTAATATTTATGTCAAGTTCTTTTTACCACTGCCGCTGTTTCTGTCCCTAGTGCTTTTCTCCTATTTCCCACCTGTGTAGTTTTTCCCCTTCAGGGCAGGGACAAAATCAAATATCATAATATCTTTCACTGTATAGATCCGTGTTCATACTGTGATTATATTGTAGGGATGACTCTTGGTTCTTTCATGAGATATTTACACACAAGAGATGTTTGATAATGTGGATCCGATGACCAAGCAGGTCAAGGCATATAACAGAACAGCTAGAACAGTCTAATAAATTCAGACAATTGCATTCCACTACTGTAATGCAACCTTTCAAAACACACCACCATATTATGATATTACAAAATCCAAAATACCAATCTATCTAGTCTTATGACACAACACCAAGATATTGCTTTATCACCTAACCCTATTCTTCTATCTTCATTAATTTTTTTTTCTATGCCTCCAAGCTCCTAAAGACAACAGGTGAAAAACAAGCCTTGCACTTGACAGACAAAAGTCCGGTCATCCTTCCATCCACCTCCACTGCCCTTTCGTCTGTCCCTCTCTTCTCCAGCTTTTTAAACGTTTGCAGATGGACACTAATAGTCTCCTCTGTATGTGGATGACACACTAATTAATCAAGCACACCACGCTGGCTTGTCCAATAGCAGCCAACAGCACACAGTTTAGCTAGACATAACCAGCTTGTACAACGCTGAAGGGCTGTGTGTGCATGTGTGCGTGTTTGTGTGTGTAGCAGTTGTTCCTGGATGGATAAATTGTAATGTATCCAGCAAGTGCATAGGCCCGTTTGTGCCGTGTGTGTGTTTGTGTACGTGCATGTACGTGCTTGGGGTTGGGTAATGTGTTTGTGGCCCCCTGTTGCACTGGTCCAACTCTGCAGTGGAGCTATTCATTATATCATAGTAGGGCGGTGATATTACGGAGTCTGGGCGCTCTCTCATGTCCGGAGGTTGTTGGACTCTTGCCACACATCAGGCATGTTCACTTTTTCCAAATTCTCCCCCTCCATCTCCCTCTCCCTCTCCCTCTCATTCTCTGTTTTTCCCCCTCTCTGGCTTACTTTCTCTTCCAGTGTCTCTCTTTCCAAGTGTTCCAGCTTGACACTGTGCATTTCAAGTGAAGAGGTCTTCCAAATTACACTTCATTCCAAGACTCAATTGATTTCAAGCCTTCGTTGGAGCATTGTTTAGTTTGATCAGTTATTTGGGAAGAGACTATTAGTATGCACATCCTGTGGAGGGCTCCAGCCTGCGGTTGCAGTCATTTGCTCCCTCTCCGGAAGACGGTATATTTGTGTTATCTAAAAGAAGTCTTTGATAATTCTGTCTTGCTTTGCTTGAATGTGCCACAAACATCCAGAAAAAAAAGGAAGCTGTTTTGAATTTTGTTAATCCTGTTGATTGGGCTCTGCAGTCTGGTGGCTCTGTGGGTAAACACATGTAAACATGCACACAAACACGTGTTTGCATGCACACAAACACCAAAACTCAAACACAAGCTCAGAAGACTGTTCAAGAAAAATAGACTTCCATCACAGAGAAGAGGGAGAGAGGGATGTAGGTCGGAGAAGGCAGAGGGGAAGAAGTGAAGAGGGGATGGTGGGGAGAAGGGAGGTATAGGCATGGTGATTAAAAACGCAAGCTACAGATGTTTGTGGAACACTTCAAAGTGGTGTGACTGCCAGTGCCAGTGCTGGGCATGATGCATTATTGAGATGGTGCCCACCTGGCACCTGGCTCTGACATCACATGCCCGCTCCACCTGGCACCCTGCAGTCACATGGGTGTCACTCTGAGGGGGTCACACCTCCCAGCACAACACAGATCCCAGTGAGATGAAGGGTGTTGGGGGAAACGGCACATTTGCTGTGCCCAGACCTCAAAGGCACTAAACTGGGGCACACTGACGCATGTACAGTTTATAGACTTACAAAGACTGAGAAGTCAGGAATTGCGTTTATGCCAAGCATTGCAATGCATTTCCACACTCAGTGTTGCCTGTGTATTAGGTAAGCTTTTGCGATGTATGAATATTTTAACCCCTCCCTGTAGGATTTAATAAAATGTCTTCATAAGAATTTTATTTCCTTATTTGTCTTGTACAGTAATTGCCTGCATGTATGTTTACAACGCTGCACAATCATGAAATGTTTAAGCAATATAATGTTTTGTCTTGGGTGCCAGGGGAAAAATGCAAATTAGTTGATGCACAACAACAACTGATTTTTTTTTTTTTTTTTTTTTTGGTCTAATAGATGATTGAATTGAAGAAAACAATTAGTAAAATTCAGTAGAGTCAGTATTATGAATGTAATGAAAGCTGAGGAATCTGTAGGCCTACCTTTGCTTTGATGCAGTCTATAACATTGGTGCAATCCTTTCTTTTTATTACATATATTATTATTTTATTTTAGTTGCCCTTGCAAACTATTATTCCGTTGAGGAATATTCAGAGGTTGCACCATATGTGTGCTTGTGTGTGTGTGTGTGTGTGTGTGTGTCCTGCAAGTGTCCCCTGACACCTGTACTCTCACAGGGTGTGAGGAACAGACAGAGGCCAGAGCCACAGTCACAGGTCTCAGACCAGTGGGGTGTGAAATGAATCAGAAGGCCAACACACTCATTCCTCGCTACACACACAATCACTTGGTGGTTGTGTTTGTGTGATGTGTGTGTGTGTGACTGTGTGTGTGTGACTACTGCGAGAGGAAGAAAGCAGCAGAAAGAAGAGCAAGGAGAGACAGAGAGAGAGAGGGAAAGAGGGCAGAGACGACAAAATCTGAACACCACGCTGCGGAACATTTCTCAGCTGCAGCCGTAGCTCCTGAGTAAATAAACCGAATACATATTAATAAAAAATTTATAATATTGATTCAATCTGTTTTGCTTCAATTTTACTTGCTAATAAACGCCCATCTCGCACCTTTTGCACTCATCGCTGGCTTTCCTCTTTCTGTAACCTTTCCCAAGATTTTCCTGGGAAATCTCTCCGTCAGTCAGTTCAGAGGGTGTTGCTTTGTTTTATGTAAACTGTGGTCCTGAAAAGCCCTTTGAGACTGTAAACAGTGATTAAGGGCGACAAATAAGCTGAAATATTGATGAGCAGTGTTAACTCCTCTGGTGAGATACAACTTGATAAGGAGCCTGAGCTACTTTATCTTGAACAGATTAAAAATAAATAGGTCAAATGTGTAACCTCTGGGGTTCAGAGCCCTAAATCAGGGATCATACCCCAAAATTAACTTTTTCCTTTCAAAACCCTAACTAAGTGTTGTTGTTTTCCCCGCTCTTAAAACTTACACTGATTCACTAAAACGTTCTGTTATGTGAGTTTAAAAGAAAAATATGTATGCTGAAGATTAACAGCTGGACAAATTGGCTCCAGGTGAGCCCACCTTCAACTCCATCCCTCGATGTCACAAGCTGCAACTATTTTGGAACGAGCGAAGTTGCTCCAGCAACAAGAAACTGGGCGGTGCTACACGGGGCGTGCGGCTCCCTGGTTGGCTCGCCGCCTTGTCAATCATCCCCGGCGGCTCTGCAGCACCTCCCACAGACGCACAGCGGCAGCGCAGCCTCGTCCATCGACAATGATATTCAGACTGTAAGGCACTTGCGGCTCGTCTGCAGCAAAAGGAGAAAAGAGGAGCGAGAAAGCGAAAACCTCACCTCCTCAAACAGCGAGTGAGGGAGAGAGAGAGAGAACGACAGAGAGAGACAGACAGAAAGGAGGTTGTGGAGTAAAAAGAAGAAGAAAAAGAAGAAGAAGAAGAGGAGAACGGCGGCTCGGAGCTCCAACGAGGAGTGTGTTATTCTCTGCGCTTTATTATAAAGTCTCTCATTTCCACACAGATCCGACATGTCATCGTCCGGTAAAGACAACAGCGGTGCCCAACATGCCAATTACGTGGGACCTTACCGCTTGGAGAAGACACTCGGGAAAGGACAGACAGGTTGGTTGGGACAGCTTGCTCATTGCATCTCCCTCTCGCTCTCTCCTCTCTCTCTCTCTCTCCTTTAATTGCATAATTTATTTTCGGAGCGCTCCGCAGCGAGTTGATATTTGGCCGGCTGGGTGTCTGCAGGTGACAAATAACTAACCGCTTAGTTGCAAACACCTGCCCTGCTTTGTAGGGAATTTGAGGGCTGTTTTGTGCCAGCGCTGACACAATTATTATTCACATTATGGGACAGGAGGGGATTTGGGTGATGTTGCTTTACTGGTTGGCGTGGGACTGGGTGTGTGTGTGTGTGTGAGAGAGAGAGAGAGTGCGTGCGCGCGCGTGTGTGTCAAGGATCAGTGTGGAAACCATCCAACACCACGAATGATGACAGTGAGAAGAGCTATGAAAATGAAGTTCTTGTGTCCCGCCTCGCCTGTGTGTGTGTGTGTGTGTATGTGTGTGTGTGTCCAGTGATTTGAGCACAACGCCGCTAATCCTGATTTGCCTGATACCTTGATCTATTCTTAGTCCGTGCAGGCAGGCTAGGCAGGCGTTTCTCCTATAGGCTCTGACTGCAATGCATGGGTTCCCTCCGACACCCCACCTTGACATACATTACACCATGAGCCTCTCGCAGGGCTGAGAAAGAAGAGCTACACTGATCTATATTCATACACTCCAGGGTTTTGAACTGGGCTTCCTGAATGAGAAGCACCAGCTGCTTTAAATCTCAGCATCTCACTAGGAACAGCAATGACACTGCAGTTTGTGAAAGTTGATAAAGAATAAGACACGAAACTGCATTTGTTTCCCCAAGTGTTGGACACTGTTTTGTGACAGGCTTGTATGCTGTGTGTTGGACCGCTGCTGTGTATGCTGTATGTGCATGTATAGTACAGTTTGGGCTCGCCATGCACGCACGCACTGCCAGGGGACGCGGTGGTACCTGGACAGTGAGGAAGAATCCTCTGCGGTCAAGTGCACGCAGTCAGAGGAGCCATGTGAAAGGAGAGGCAGGCACAGCCCTGTGTCGGCAGAGATGGCAGAAGGAGTGATGCAGCATGCTCTGTGCAGCTAGCCGTCCTTTAGAAGAGGCAGAGAGAGAGGCAGAGAGGCACACTATCTTTCCTTTCCTCTCCTCTCCTCTCTTTTCTCCATCTCCTCTCCTCTCTCCTCTCCTCTGCTGAGAGATTTTCCTCCCATCTGTTGTCTAAAACGGCTACAATAGGCGTTACTTCCCCTACCCAGTCCAGCTGGTCATGCTGAGCTGCCGTGTGTGTGTTTATCTGCGTGCGTGCATGTGTGTGTGTGGGTGTGTGTGTGTTCCCTCAGACAGCGTTGCCACCTTGACGTAGTGTCTTGGTCAGTTCATTCACCTGATCCACCCCGTGTTCACCAAGGGGTTTGTCACATCGCCTTCCCACGGTGTCAGTGTACCTGTGTGTTCATAATTGATGCCTCTCCTTGACTGTATGACTGCACAGAGCCTGTTAATTACATGTGTCCCAGCAGAGATCCGTTATTGAATTTCAATTTCGAAAAACATGCTGCATCCATTGACAGTTTAGTAGATACTAGTTGCAGTGTAAAAGGTCATACCATATCTGCAGCGTGATACATTTACTACGATTTCACAGCGTAAATTAATGTTGCAGGCTTCGTGCCAATCAGCAGTTTCATAACAGATTCATAACAAATGCAGTATTAAAAACATCTTGGCTAGTCTCCCTCTTTCCTGCTACTCATGTTAAATCATTTGTGTTCACAGCAGGGAGCCGCGACCAGACTGAGCTTTCTTTCTGGGCACTCAGGAGAGTTTAATGGCTGTTTATGGTGGTTGAAAGCTGGAAATATGGTCGGCTAGGTACAGACGTTTTAATAATGTGATGCTGTATATATTTACCTGAGAGTGGAATGCATTCACCGTACTATTCTGACATGTCAAACCCATGGAAGCGTGCAGAACGTGAGCCACAGGTCCTTGTGAATCATAACTTCTCTCCGGCTTGGAGGCTTCCTCTGCCCTTACATGTCAGGCCATTTCGGAGTGTCATTTTTTTTTTAGAGCATTTCAGCTGCAAAGACCTTTTTGAAATTATCTTTGAATGCTTTTGGCCTGGCATTTCAGTTGCATTGAATGTTTCAGACTTATAGAAATATTTATAAACAGGGGCGTATGTATGTGTTATGTTATGAGAAGAATCAATTGGTTACTGGCGTGTGTGTAGCCGCTCCATGCCAAACCAATTCAGATTAATGACAGTGCATAATGTCCCATTTGCCCATTAACCATTTGTTAATCTGTCAGATCTCTTTCCCAGGCCCAGAGGAGAGGGTTGGCCTGGCAACTATGAGCGCCCAATGGGTTAGTCTTGAGCATGAGTGGCAGCTGGGACTGTCCAGTAGTTAAGTCCCCCGCTGGCTCTCCCAGGCTGGGATTGGCTGGTATTATTAGAGGGAGAAAGCGGAAGGCCCCTGGTTGATCTGACCATCCTGCTCAGAGGAGTGGTGCTGTTCCGTGTTCATTAAGCGATTAGGCCTTGTCCTGACACACACACACACACACACACACACACACACACACACACACACACACACAGCTACTGCAGTGGTTCTGGTTTGGCTTCCTGCTCTAATCCCCTACACAGCCAAAGTCCCCTCAGCTCTCACTCACGCACTCACGTGGCCCAAGGAAGCATGGGCTGAGCTACTCCAGCTTAGCCGCACGGCCCTCCCACTTTACTATACAAGCTCAGATAGACATAGACAGGCTGCATGTACACACTTTAGGATGCATGGAGTCACTGCATGTCTTTCCCAGTCAGGGGAGGGCTATAGCGAGTACAGTACAGCTTTTCTGCCTACTTATCTGTCTGTCTTTCACATGCTCCCTATCTCTCTCCACTTCTTTGACTTTTGGTTTTATTGCTTTCCTCCTCAATTTCTCCTGGCCGTGTGCGCCATGCTTTCTTTGTCAGGTGTGCAGCAGGCCCTGAGGGGGTCTATAGATTCGGTGTGTCTGCATGGCTGGCTCCTGATTGGGGATGAAGTCACAGAAGCATGGAGGCCATTTTAAAACCACAGATAGAGTTGTTGTGCTTGAGTGGCGGAACCTGGCCAGGGCATTATGACTATGAGATGGTTCATATAGCGCCTGTTTGGTGTCTGCGTCTGAGTGTGTGGACTTAAAATGTGTGCGTGTGTGTGTGTGTGTGTGTGTGTGTGAGATTCCTATGCAGCAGCTTCTTCATAACTCATGCATTGTTCTCCTGCTACATTGCCATTCAACTCCCTTTTCTATCAGCCAGTGTAATAGCCCCATACTCCGTCTGTTTGGTTGTGTAACCTTGTTCTTTATTAGCTTCACGAGCCTTGGAGGAGTTCTAATTGATGCTGCTTTACTATGGTAACCTGACAACCGAGGGAACATCATTAAAATGTAGAACTCCCTCTACATTTCTTCATTACAACAGGGGTTGGAGTCACAGCTTTCTTGCATTTCGGAATCTTGACGCTCTGTTTGACAAGGCTGAAGGCTATGGATTTGTGTTTTCGCCAGTGCGTCTCCTCAAGACAAGCTGGCTCACCATTTTGCTCACTAATGCACTGGAAAGCACTGCCGTGGGTTGCTTTTTACTCTGTTCCTGAAGGTTGTTGATTAGTGGAATAGAGGCCTATTGTCTGGAAAACACTGCCGGTTAATCCAGTCTAAGCTGCTGTTTCCATGAGACTTGGATATTGACTGGGTTAAAAGTTGTGTGCGGGTGTGTAGGCTCCTTGGTTCTTTGAGTGACGTTTAGATAGTCAGATTCTCTGTGCTTCAGGGGCTTCCATATTGACTGTCCATCTGACAGCAAGCTGCCTGTGATGCTCTCTCTCTCTCTCTCTCTCTCTCTCTCTCTCTCTCTCTCTCTCTATCTGCCATAGCAATGCTGAAGTGGAAAGACTAAGGCCACAAGGCATTTAGGCCAGATTCCAGCCGTTTTTGCTGTCTCCATGTCGGTGAGATCTCTTGCCGGGTCATGACTCTGGGCCTCACTGTCTTTCTATTAGTGTGTGTGTGTGTGTGTGTGTGTGTGTGTGTGGCGTGAGAGAGAGAGTGAGGCGCAGAAGAAGAGGGAGAGAGAAACGTCCATTTTTCCCATTTCCCCTCATCTGTGTGCACTCTCATACTCACACACTATTAACATATTGACCATTCTGGGGCACTAGTGAAATGCACAATAACGTAAAACCGTTAATTTGACGTTGACTGATAGCGGGTGAGCTGGTGATAGGTGAAGCAGATCAATGGGCATTCTCCGAGATTTCCTATCTGGCGGAAGTGAGCCACGCTATCACAGCACATGATATTCCTGATGATGACAAGTGAGGAGGGGAGAGCCCAGTCGATGCAGTCAATGGAAAACCACTTTGCAAATCTGCAGAAAGTGGCCTGAGTGTGTGTTTGTGTTTGTGTGTGTGTGTGTACATGCGTGATCCTCGTGAACGAGGCAGGTGCTGATACTCGCCGTGACCTGTGCGTGGTGTTACAATCATCTGGTCTCCAGCCGAGCGCAAACACAGGTGGCTGTCTTCACTGTAGTCACAAGATTGCTCATGAAAACAGCCGCCGGCTTTGACCTAAAATTGGTGAAGGGGACCAAATGAAAGGCAGCGGTGATGGACCCGTGCTCTGGTGGGCCTGTTCGAGAATTCAGGTCAGAGCCCTGACCCAGTGGCTGTGCTGCGCTCCTCCCGGCTGGGCAGCGCCTTGTCTGAGACAGCTGGATCAGAGGTGTGGAGCGCTAAGCCAGGCCTGCACCGTCTCAGCTGTTTGACTGCCTGGCTCAAGTCAAAGCCCTGCTCCCTCAGCCCTGAAATGTGTCCTAAGTGGTGTGAGGCTGGACTGTGTGTGTGTGTATGTCTTTGCTGATACACTGCTAAAATCTTTAGTGGTCATTTAATCTAATAATCAGTTTGAAAATGTTTTTCTTAAAACAGGTAAAATCTGCCAGTGGGATGGAATAACCTTACTTGTTTCCAATGCAATTAAAGTTGGCCTCAGGATTTTTTTTTTTTTTTTTTTTTTTTTGGCAAAAAGTATAAATATGTTGAGACAAGGCTGAGTAAGGCAGATCAGCCCACTAGTATCAAGAGAAAAAAAATCTGGAAACAAGTTGATAAACATTGGAGACAAGTGGGATTACCTCATCCCCCTGGCAGATTTTGCACTTGTTTTGAGGAAAAAAAAAAAAAAAGATAGATTTTAACATTGAAAATGAGACTAACTGACTTGTTCAGAGGTAATTTCTGCAGTGTGTGTATGATGTGTTTGGGCTTGTGTGGTTGTATGAATATTTACTGGCTTGTGTGGACGTGGGTGTGTAAGGCCACTGTTGCCTCATTTCTGGTAATTTCTAGGCATGGATAGGATCAGCTCACGCACACACACATACACACACACGCAGACACAGACACAGACACAGACACTAACCAGGGATGAGCTTGTAGCCTTTTTGCTGTCTGTGACTTTGGGCTAAGGTTATATGGTGATGGTCTCTGTCATTTACTGTGCCTCTTCCCCTCGCTCCGTCCCGCTCTCCCTCTCTGTCCCTCTTCCCCCGGCCAGTCAAGATTCATACAGAGATGCAGCCATGTGGTAAATCAGACAAGACCTCGGTGGAATTGCATCGATTGGGAGGAATGTATGTAGCCAACGATTTTCAAAGATTAATGATGGGGAAAGAGGTGGAGAACCGCGGGAGGAGGAGGAGGAGAAGAAGAAGGAGAAGAAGAGGAAAAAACCTTGGGCAGGGCCGAGCACAAAGCGGTCTTGAAACATTCTGAGTGCAGTGGAGGTTATTACTTAAGGCACTGTATTGATCATTCTCTTCATTATTTCTCCCCTCCTCCCTGATTTTCATCTCTCTATCACTGACCTCCAGAGGGGAAAAGGGCTCAATCTTTAGATGGGAGGTCAGTGGATAAGTGACGGACTAGCAGACTAAGCTGTGTCGTGCCACAGTAGATCAGCGTGTGTGTGTGTGTGTTTGTGTGTGTGTGCTGCTGAATTTTTTTTGGATAGGCCCCATCTTGTCCTATTTGGGTCCTATTTGGGCTTAACGCGGCGCATCCACCGTCAGTGTTTCTCTCACCTGTTTCTATAGCGAGGAGAATCAGGTTAGGGCGACATAGTGCTATGGTCCATTTTTCCTCTGTTACAGCAAGACACAGTACACACACGCACACACACACACACAAACCAACACACACGCACCCATCCATAGTCATACTCACACAATCTCTCTTTTTCTCTCCCTCACTCTCTCTCCCTGTCCATCTCTGTCTCTCTATTGCTTAGCTTCCCGTCTCCGGCTCAGCTGCTGTGTGTCGTGTTATGCGTTATCGCCTCATGCTATTTAAAATTTCACGGTGCCAGTTTTCCAGCGCGGCAGAGAGAATGCAGGCAGAAACACACCATTTCTGCTCTCGCTTAGCGCTCCAAATTGTTACATTTGTTTAGGACCTCGCACTGTTGCTTCAATAAAACATGCCTCGTGTGTCACCAGACATCTCTGTCTGTACCAGCCCCGATCTGTGTGCCCTTTGAAGCTGCCAGTCAGCCATTCAACCACTCAGTAGCTGCTTGCTGATCCTAGCTGCTGTGTCTTTTTGGTCTTTGTCAACAGGAGGCATTTAAGACATACAATATTAAAAGTCCGTGCACTTAGCAATAGGCTTTATCAGCCTGCAAGGACCCGTTTCTCTCCCTCTGTCTCTCCTCTCGTCTGAGGTTTGAGCACATTGTGGCTGTTTTCCTGCTGCCTTTTTGGCAAGGTGTTCCATTAAAGAACATCAGAATCAAATGTCTGTATCTCGCTCTCTGTCTCGCTGTCTCTCTCAGCTCAGATTAACCCTTGCTGAGCCGCCTGTCTGGCTCTGACTCTGTGAGAACGCTGGGTTGGTTGCCAAGGTTGGTTGTCTGGTTGTCATGGTTTCCCTGCTTCTTGCTGGTTCCCAGTCTGCCCTCACAAAGAAAGAAAGGGAATGCTCTCTTTCTCTCTCTCTCTTTCTCTCTCTCTCTCTCTCTGTTGCTCTCATTGTCTTTCCCTCTCTTGCTCTGTTGCTCTCTTGCTCGCGAAGCAGCCAAAATCTAAAGTTAGCATCATGATAAAATGTGAAATCCTGTGCCGCTTTGTGTGTTTGCATCTTTATATGACTTGCTGGGGTTTTTTGTTGCTCTGCTCCATTGTGTCTCTGGATGTGAGCGTGGGAATGGATATGAAAGTGTGTGTGTTCACATGTAAGCTACATGTGTATGTGTGTGCACGCTTGCGTCGCTCGTGTGTTTGTGTGTGCGCTCGGACATACGGTCATGGATCAGACAGGCTTGCCCTGCTCTGTGCTCAGCGCTGTGTGCTGTGTTCCCATTTAAATCTGGGAGATTAGCACATGTGGGGAGCCTAGGCTTTGGCTGCTGTCAGCTCAGCTAGCCTTGGCAGGCTGTCCTCAGATCAGGGGCGAAGCTCTGGACTCCCCCCCACTCAGCGCTCTCTGTCCTGCTGCACCTTATCCATTAACACATAGACGGGTGGGCTAGTGACCTTGACTTTGGTACAGTCTGCTAACTGCTGCTACGCACTTATTTATTCACAAGGCAACATTTAATATAAAGTTTTCAAAATTTGAAGAAAATGTAAATGTGCTTGCTGAGTTCAAAGTGCTGAAGTGTTAATGAATTGCTGCTCTTAGTATAGCAAATGAATGATGTAAATGATATGAAATATACTGCCTTTGCATCAGCAGGAGTACTGGCAGTCCTGTCCAAAAAGAGTGCGTCAGTGAGAGTGTGTGCGCTCATTTAGTCTTTGCAGTGAGTCTTAGATGGCAGGAGGAGGGTCATTGTGATGCATGCAGAGTTTCCACTGTCACTTGCTGTGTCGTTTGCTCTTTAGGCTACGAGGCACTATGCCACCCATGCTTGAAACACCTGAGATGTGGCTTGGCATCTGAAGTGAAGCAGACAGCCCTCAACGAGATCGGGTTAGATGAGCACGACTGGTCACAAACCAACAACCTGCGCTGGCCGCCTGTCTGTGGCACAGACATCAGACGCTTGGCCGGGCTAGAGAGAATTAACACTGTGTTAGCCAGCTCGCCTTAGCTTATCTGAGGAACCAACATCAAGAAGGCTGTGATTCACCAAGACAGGAGCGGGAGCCGACCCGGTTTGTTATTCTGATGATGCTGCGGGGTGTTGTTGCCACTTTATTGGAAAACCACCTGGATCACAGGTGTTACTACATCAGTGGTGTGGCCAAGACAGGCTGGTTCTTCTGTTCTCTTTTTCTGTTTTGCCACTCCATCAGAGAATGGGTCAGTGCTTTGAATTTGCTGCCAGGTGAAACTCTCCGTCATCATTATGGATTAGGATGAAAATCAGATCGTTGCGAGATGTCATACTTGAGGCAGCAGCTCCGGTATGAGTCTCTGTGTTTTTCCCCCTTTTGGCCTGAATCGTGGGTTCAGTCTGTGCTACTTTGCTCCAGATATCTGGCCTTGTTGTACTGGTTTGTGAAAGTATCACAGTATAAATCTTTTAATACAACCACCATGCTCTCCCATTTGGCTTTTGCCCTATTTTTATTGGCTGAATTTCCACCAGTCAGCATCTAGCCCTCTCCCTGTACAGTGATGTAACCTTTTTTTTTTTTTTTTTTTTATTGATGGCCAGCAGAATATTCATAGGCAACGTGACTCTTAACAGCTCAAAGGATCAGGTATCGTTTTCAAAATGTGTCACTGGGTTATTCAACCATGACTATTTTGCCTTGGGTCAATTAGTTGAAATCAGTACTGGTGTAATTAGAAGATTTATGAAAACACACCCTGCAAACCCAAACTCAAATATTTATTTTGCACTAAATCATTATTAACTTTCTTTTCCCTCTAATTGGACAAGAATCGGCGAGTCGGTAAATCAAATTTCATCTTTACTGTAAGGTCAGAAGCAGTAATGAAGGCCTGAGTACAGATTATGAAAGGTCTTTTAGGAAAGGAATAATCCATCAGCCAGATGACCTTTTGGCTGACCCCAGCGTGCACTCTGCAGCTACTGCAAGCATCGCGGGTCGCAATATGTGACTTAAGATATGAACAGCAGAAGCTCTATATCTTTTCTTTCTTTCTTTCTTTCTTTCTTTCTTTCTTTCTTTCTTTCTTTCTTTCTTTCTTTCTTTCCTGGCTAATGGGACAGTTGATGGAGTGATTAAGGCAAAGAGTGAGGCGGCAGGGGAACATTTCATCTCTTTATCCCAGATGGTTGGCTTTTTATTCAGTACCGAAAGCTGCTTATTTCAGAGATGGCTGCTGATGTTGCGGCCATGCTTGCATGCTGCAGCGTGTGCATGCGTGTGTTAGTATGTATGTGTTGTTGTGTTTCATTGCACACGGCGCGCTCCTTTTTCATGGGCTTTCTGCTGATACGTACTGTAACCGAGCCTGAGAGTTGTAACTCATGGGACACACGCAGATGAACATGAGAGAGACAGAGAGGGAGGGGACAGGCTGTAAAAAAAAAAGAGAGACAAAGTTGCTGAGTGAGAGAAAGAGTCACAGCAGTAAAGCATCTCTCAGGGTCAATGCCTCTATTATTATTCAAATCCTGTATAGCACTCACACAACCACATGGACGCATGGTCGCACGAACACAGGGGCGCGCAAACAGACAGGCGGACGTGGAAGTGCGCACACACACACACACACACATGCGCACGCACACAAACACTTACGCAGGAATGTGCTGTGCAGCAGCAGTGTGGATGATTTTTAGTTTCTACTGGAATCCCAGCTCTCTCTCTGACTGCAGCAGAGCTCTGACGTCATCACTGGGGGAAATGCAGCCACAGCAGGAAGGGCTGCTGTCAGTACAGAGCCTGAGGATACACACACATACACACACGCTCACGCATAAACACACACACACATACTCACGCACAAACACTTTGCCATGCCTTTAGGAAATTTAGGAAGGCAATGCCTCTTTTCTCCGATCCTGTCCTCTGTTTAACCTCAGCTCCGTTATGAGTACAGGAGCTATGGAAAGTGTTTCACACAGCCAGTATATAGAAAAATTGTATTGATGTTGACTTGAGACTTGCACATACATGCCTTTTCATGGATTGGAAGCCTCCTCGCTTGCCTTGTGAAGAGTAACCATAGCAACACAGTGACACGTTTTCATGTGTTACTTCACATGCAGATAGCATGAGTATGGCTGTACGCATGTTTGTGCGCATTCATTTGCACAAGTTGAGTTGTTATTTTGGCTGGTCAGCTCTGTTTGCTGTCTCTGGAAGCTATTTTGATGTATTATGGTTTGTGTAATGAGAGCATGAGTATGAGCAAACAGGTCTGTGTCCATTTGTCTGTGTCAGCGTCTCCATGCTTGTGCACATGCGCCTGTGAATGTTTTAGAAATACTGAAGACATACGCAGGTCTACATGTGGCGCTGCATTACTTGTGATTGCGTTGTTATGTTTGGAATCCAGTGATTTTTCACCCTTTGTGCTTCAGGGGCCGTACAGTAGATGCAGCTTGGTCTAGGTTTATCTTGACTTCAGCAGTCTAGTGAATCCCTCATGAGCTCCATTTAATTATTGTATGCTTTATTGAAGTTTTTGCAAGTTTTCAACTTATAGGGATTTGTGAACATCAATACTAACTGAAATTTTCCTGTACTTGAAATATTCAGTGCCAGTGTTTAAAATTGACACTTTTTCCTCCAACAAATAACAAGTGCCCTCTGCTCCTGAATTTTATGCTTGTTAGGATGGGAAAAAAAATGATTGGACAACACAATTCAAAACAGTGCTTTTGAGATTCTTGTAGGCTTGGCAGTTCTGTAAAGCAGTTGTTGAAGAGACTCACTTGCTGCCTTTGAATGAACAATTAAATGCTGAAGAAATCTGCAAAGAAGTCCAGTTTAAATGTTGTTTTTATGTGGCTGTATTCATAGAAGTAACACTACCCGATTTGTAATTAATGCCCAGTATTAGCCCATTATACACCATTCTATCCCATACTGAAAGACTGTTTATTGTGGCTGACTTAGTAGATACTCCACCACCTACTAATTGCCCCTCCTTCTCCTCATCTTCTCCTATATCCATTATGATCATTCTCCTATTTTCTCACAACCCCTCCCCTTCTTGACCCCTCTTTCTCTTTCTCCCTCCCTTCCTCCCTTGGTGCCTAATGGAGGTATTCCCCTGCAGCCTCAGACCTTGTGCTGCCATTCTGCTCAGGTAGGGCTCATTTCATGCAGGGCGATTAGATCTCACTGGCAGCAAATGGGATTTTCAGAGCTGGATAAGCCAGAGTGTTTTGGGCCTGCACAATGGCAGGGGGAATTCAATTAAATCTTTACATACACTCCCGTGCATTTGTGCGCATGTGCACACGCGCATGCAGATGGCACATGCACTCCTATCCACATGCATTCTGCTGGTTTCAGTCAATCAGTCAGTCAGGCATTCATTCACTAACTCACTCACTCACTCACACAGATACACACACACACACACGCTCAAGGAAGCATGTGCATGAAAAGATCCACATAGACACACACACACACACACAAGCACACTAACATGTACACTTCAGTGGCTACGGCATTTAGCTGGCTTTATCTGCATGGCTTGGCTAATTGTTTTAATCCCTCAGCTATATGGAGCCTGGTATAGGCTGTGAATAGTTATGAGACTGTCTCTCAGTCACCCCTCTTTTAGTCCCTCTGACTCACGTTTCCTCATCTCTTTCATACAGTAAAGCAAAAGAAAAAAAAAGCCCTGCTCGAGCATAAAAACATCCGTAAATAACACATAAAAACATTTACTTTATGTGTAAATGTGTAAAAAGGCTAATTTGATATGGAGGGAGATTGTCATCGTCTCTCTAATGGAAGAAATGTACCCTGTGTTGGCTTTATGGGCCAGAGCTGGTAATTGCTTGTAAAGACTGATTGGAGCAAAATGTACCGTCATACTTTATGTTATAAACCACAGGAAAAGACAGCAATAGTAATTGGACAGTGATGGACTGGCTTAAAGCCCGCGCTTTGAAAATAGGAGCGGAAAAAAGATGCTAGCGCAATTTACACGCGCTCTTCAAGTTTTATCATCTGTCATTCAGTTTTTTAATTCACTTACTCTCCCGGCATAGCGTGCAGCCCGCTGCTCCTTTCCCTGTAATGGAGAATTTAGAGGGGCGCTTGTTTTTAACAGGACAAAATAAAGATCTTTCTTAATGAGTTTGGTCGGAATGAGAGAATGCATCATCTTCTGAGTTGGAAATAGGGAGCGTTTGGCCTTGTTGGCTCATGTTTCTAATGCCCTTAAGCTTGTGATTGTGTCTGTATGACTTGGGCTGATTAGGCTTGCTTTGCACCCGAATTCATTACTCCTTCTTCGCCTGTGTCATTATACCGCAACCTCTTATATTCACTCCTTAATGAGGCTTTATGAAATATTCAAACCTTTACCTGGAGGAGTTCAGAAACAGCCTCTGTGTGCGTTTGTGTGCCCGCGTGTGTGTGTGTGTGTGTGCGTACCTGTGTGCTCGTGTCTGTCCATGAGGGTGTATCAGCTCCTTTTGATCTCTCTTTTTGCACTGACAGACACAGCCAGACAAGAGACAGACAGAGGAATAAATTTACACACATGCAGAGTACAGACAGACATGATTTGTGTCTCGCTGTAATGATTTGTTATTCCTGAATTTACCGTCCCAGCTGATGAAGAGGCCAGACTAGATCAGGCTCATTAAACCTGAGAGATATGTGCTTGTTGGCTGGGTGTCCATGTTAGCCCTATCCTGGGCCTCCTCTAGTCTTATTTCACAATCCTGCCTTCCCTCTCTCTCTCTTGCTTGCTAAGTCCACCAGTAAATCAAGCAGAACCTTTAATTAAAACACACATCCTTTCCTGCCTTAAACAGTGTAAACAGGCACAGCTGCCGGCACGCACACACACTACGCTCAAAGACATACACTTCAACTAGGAACACAAAACACATAGCACTCCTCTTCCTAGGCTTCTGTATATCGAATCCAAACTGGCACAGTGAGGGCTGGACATTAACATCACCACCTGATTACTTAAAGGGCCGGTGTCCTTAATTCCTCAGTTCTGTGTTAATTTAGGCAAAGATCTCCTTCCCCTCTGTCAACCGTCCCCTCCTGCCGTTGCACCCTTTGAAGATCTCTTTAATGAAGTGCTCTTGTTCGCTGGGAATCATACTGTAGCGGTTTCTGTGTCATGTGTGAGGAGTCCCATGTTTGAGGCCGTAGAGGTGAGAGCCGAGGTACCAGGAGCTCCACCAAGGCGTTCTCCTGGGGCTCAGGATGTGTGTCCAGATTACGGAGAGATTCATTAGGCGCGTCCCAGGACTCATATCAGGGACTCTTCTGGTTCACACAGAGAGACGCTCCGCCTCGCGTGCCCCTCACCTTCACATGCACCTCACACACATGGCGGTCTCATGTGGTCTCACAGAGCGGCTAAGAGTGATTGGTGGAGAGGCAGAGAGGGGTTCTCTTATCTGTGTCTATATGAAGCAGCCCTGTATGAAGTGATTACTGGTCTCCCTTCGGGCTCTTGTACAGCTTAATCGCGAAAGAAAACAAATGGTCTTCTCTGCAAAAACAGCTTGTAGGTATACCCATTTGTGTAAATGTAGGGGAAAATGAAAATTCTGTCATTATCTACCCTCGTGGCAACTGAAACACAGGTGTATTTGTCTATGTAAATATGAACTATACAAGGAATAACTAGCTCAATTCTGTAGCAGCACTCTCCAAAACAACTGAAGTCCATAGGTAGTTCCAAAAAGAGCAAAAAAAAAATGACATGATCGTTGACCTCAGTTTTTCAAAACCAAACCATTGCATTTATACTGTTCTTTAGTGCAAATTTATAGCCGTTGAAAGTAAAACAGTTCACGCTAATGCACACCCAAGCTCTGCATGTTTACACTCTGCTCAAAGAGAGCGAGATCTCTCTCTCTCTGATGTATGGTGAGAAAGACACTTCTGTGTGTCAGCTGGCGTGGTTGCAGCTGATAATGATACACATTTTCGGGAACTGTTCCTTTAAAAGTGCTCTAGATCTGATAAGTTGTGCCAGTATCTGGAACAGGACGGATCTACTTTGTTCTGATTGGCAGCAAGACCTCTACAGATTTTACAGCGTATTATAGATGTACTGTAAGCGTCGAAGAGCGAGGGGTTTGTGTCTGGATGACTGTGTGTGCAGTGGGTGGACATCAATAGATGCTTTTGTGCTGTTTCATGGTCTGCGCTGTGTTTGTGTGTGTGTGTGTGTGTGTGTGTGTGTGTTTTCTGAGCGGTATATACAGTGTCAGCACAACCACTATGGCCATTAGTTCTAACCTCAAACACAGAGGTCACATTACACCCACAGCCTCTTTGTGGCCTTTGGAAGAATTCACATTCAACACACACACACACACACACACACCACACACACTCACAGAGCCTACTCCTTCATGCACAGACACATGTGCGCGTGCAGACCCTTCCTGTGGGGGTTCATTAGAGGTAGATTATTCAGTGCTGAGGGATCTGATAAACTGGATGAAGCTGCTTTGGCTGTGGTGCTGTTTACTAATCACCCTTAGATGATCCATACACCAAACACACATGCACTGACACTGCTCCGTAACACCCTCCGTGGCAGGGAAAACAGTTGTCCACATGCGTGTGCTCACATCCTTGTGTGTGCATATTTGAGCTCGTGTGAATGTCAGCCTGGAATAACAGCGACTAGTGTTTATGTGTTCTTGGTTTAACTTAGGTGACCTCTAGGGCGACGTCGTATAAAGAGAGACAAAGTCCATCCAAGGACATGGCTGGAGTCAATGAAAGACAGGCCTTTTTTGGGGTATTTTAACCCAAACCGTAACCTTTGCCTAACCTTAACCATGACAACAAAGTGTTTTTTGTTTTTTTTTTTTTGGGTGGGGTTTCTGCTTTATTTGCTAGTGACTGCAGAGGACAGGAAAGGCAAGGGATGGAGAGGGAATGACATGTAGCAAAGCATGACATTTCCTAACCTTAACCAAGTAGTTTTGATGCCTACACCCAACCAAACTGCGACCATTGTTAGTGCAAATCTGAAAATGCTCAAATATTTTGTCCGAGGAGTCACTGGCGAGCAACATATTCTGCCATTTAGGTATGAGGACTTGTTGTGAGTGTATATGTCTGTCTGTCTGTATGTGCATGTGTGTGTGCATGTGTGTGTGTGTGTGAGATTAATCTTTAAGGGCCCGGGGTGACAGGGTCAGAGTGGAGGTGCCTGTGGAGCTAATGACAGTGATTAAGATAGGGGTTGGTGGGGCTTAACCTTCATCAGTTTCCTTTCCTCTCCACGCTGTCCCCCCTCAGGACTTTGGTAACCTTATCACTGACGAGGAGATGAGCAGAGCGCTGCTGGGAACAAGCCGGTGGACCTCTTCTCTCTGAAATGGATTCTGTAATATCTGAACCCAGGCATCACCTTTCCACACTTCCTCCTCACAGTCCTCCATCCTCTGCTCCTTCACCGTCTCTCTCTCTCCATGTTAATGGCTTGATGTCAGGAACCGAACATTGCACTGCAGAGATTAGTGGCTACAGTGCGTGCCTCCCATCATACCGCTGTCTGTCCAACTGTTGCTGAATCTCAATAGTATCCCTTGAGATATTCTTTTAGGGCTGGGCGATACTGACAAAATCAAATAATAGGATGTCTTTGACTGAATACTTTGTCTATTTGTTGATAAAATCCCCTAGCATTTTTTCTGTTGGTCTGTTTTCGCAAAGTACATCCATAATGGCCCGCGCTCAGCTGGTATTTCCTATCCATTTTAACTTTGCATACCTATTTATCTATAAGTAATAAAAAGTCAAATACAAGCCTATTACCAAAGCATTAAATTATGGATAGCCTCATTTAGCTATGCACTGCATGAGGGTCAATTTCAAATGGGCCTTTGGGCTTCTATCACCTATCCAGCATATTATTTGACACAGCTGTGTTTGCTTCATATATTGTGCTCATATTATGCCTAATGCATGGCAATTCCTGCGTTGACCTTGACGGGAAAGAAAAATCTAACCTTAACTTAATTAGAAAACGGCACTCTTTAACAATTACAATTCTTTGTATGTTAATTTAATAAGTTCAGAATCTAGTTAGTCCAATTATAATAACACAAGTAACAGTCTATAAATTACTTCGACCAGTTATGATTGTAAAAACAAGTTAATTAAGCCACACTGTTAGTCTATGAAATATCATTTTAATTGGATGTATAATAGCTTTAAATTGCCTGGTTGTCCACATGTTTTTGATCAGAACTTGCAAATGATCCCCACTGTAAAGCACTCAGTTGAAGCCATGCTCTAATAGTCGAGTTCGTCAAGCCCGCGGTATAGTCGCACCAAATCCACATCCTAAACCCAGCTCAGTTGAAGAAAGAAATTAGAGCTGAGGTCTTTTAATGGGCTTTACCCACTTTGTTCTTTTTCAAGTCGTTTTCACTCCTCATCTTCTCACTTGCCTCTCCCCCACAGCTTCTTCCTCACCTCTCTCATCCCTTCCCTCATCCTCATCTTCATTCTTTCGGTCCCTCCAGCCCCTCCTTTCTTTCCACCACCAGCATTCTCCCTCACCATTCCCTTGTAGAATCACCCTCTATTGCTCTCTCTCTCTCTCTCTCTCTCTTCCTCCATCCCTCTGTATTACCCCCTCCCTGTCTAATGGGATCACAGATGAACATGTCTCCCTCTCTAGCTTCGCTCTCTACTGGATCCTCACTTATCGCTGTGAAGTTAATGAAATGGAGTGCAAGGATGACCCCTTCCCTCCCTCCGTCCTCCCTACCTATCTTCATCCCTCCCATCCCTCCCTCCCTCCCTCCCCTCTCTCTGAATATCTTTATTCTCGTGTCCTTGTTGTTCCTTTACCTGACTTTGCATCTTTATTCCACATAGTGCAGTGCTTGACTAAAAAGACTGTTCTAAAGATTTTTTTCCCCCCTCTGTCCTCCCCTGTCTTCTACTCTTAATACCATTCTCCATGCACAATCAATAAGGCTGCAAATGTATTTCTTTCAATTGATCTGTGTTGGTAGCTCCCGCAGTCCTGTTTATATTTCTATGTCCTGCTGCCTCGCCTAATGTTGGAATGCAAAGAACTCGATGCAAATCATGTTGCATGCTCAGTAAGCACAAACACCACCTGTCTCTCTATTAGAGGTGTTCAGAAAGGCTACTATTTGCGTTTGTATCTGTGTTTGTTCAGCAGCCAAATTATATTTGCAGTAGCATTCTGAGAAATTCTAAAGTGAGTGGGATTAAACCAGAAATGGGTATGGTTTAGACTGATATCTAAAAAATAAAATTGTGTGCATTATGTAAGCTATCAGATATTAAAGCATTGGTCATAATAATGCATATAAGAATATACTTTTTAAAGACTTGATCAATCTTTAAACCTGAATGTTATGTGTCCATAAACATAGGCTTTTTAAACGCAATAAATAACAAGCACCATAAACAATTATAAACAGGCAGAAAATCTCTATCCTGAGTTTATTGTATGCTAGTATTAAACGCATGAGCCCTGGGAGGAGACGAAGGAGTCAATTATAAATTGAAAAAAAATCCATGTTGTCCTTTCTGTATGGATCAAAATGTAAATCCTCATTCTTACTCTGAACTATTCCCCACTCTGAACAGTCAATTATAAACATCTTCATTATAAACTATCCTATTCTATGAACTGCATAGTTAATTATAAACATTTTCATTATGGGCAAGCTCATGCTTTAAACTTGAAAAAAAAAAAAATCTTTGAGATGAGAAGTGCAAATGAAACAGTATACTGGTTGAATATGATTAATATCATCTTGTTTATAAAATCTGGTTTGATTTTTACCATTCCTTTTTGTTTAATTGTCCTATTCTGGGATGAACAAAAATGACGGAAAAGCTCAAGTTTCCCTGAGAGGAACTGCCAACATCTTTGCCGTCTGTGGCCCTACTCAGATTTAGGCCATTAGTGAAGACAAGGGGAGACAGATCCCTGCTGAGTTGTGCAACCACTTGTTGTCAAACCAGCTTGGCCTTGCAAAGTCTGTCAGCAGAGCAGATAAGAACTAAAAGAAAAAAACAAAACAAAATGAAACAATAAAAACTGGCCTTACTAATGCTAAGTTACAGATTTAAATGGAGCCAACACAAAGCATGTTCTCTCTCTCTCTCTCCCGGCACCAGCAGACTGACTGGTGAACAGAGAACTCTGCCTCCTTCTTGTCTTAGTTCAATGAGAAAAGCCAGTCAAATTGTCAGTTTTAATGGCAAATCTTTTCTCCACAGTTATAAGCACACTATTAAAACCGCTGAGTAACACTGATAAAAAGTTGAAAGGGAAAAATATTTGTATCAAAAAGTCATTATTCATGTTTACCTACTCTTTACTCAGCTGGCCTTTTTTAAGGCTTTCTCTTTTCTCTTTCTCTTTTTAGTCATATTAGGCTTTTAGATTGAATGTGTACAGAATGTTTGTGTGCGTGTGTGTGTGTGTGTGTGTGTGTGTGTGAGTGCATATTCTCACATATGTGTATTCTGTACCTCTCTTCTTGTCACAAATGTCAAGGCGTGGGCTGGCCCACACAGAAGGCCTGGTCAGTGGGCCGTGCATGTGTATGATGTTGTCACCACCTACGTGTGTGTGCTTGTGTGTGTGTGTTTGTGTGCACGTGTGTTTGTGGTGCCTGGCTGGTCTCTTATGTACAAACACTGCCTGTAGCGTGGCCCATGGGCTAGTCAATAAAAGGAATATATCTATCCTCTGGAGAGATCTGTCATACAGCCATATGACTGATATTGAACACATGCATAGACACACACGTGCACATTAACACACACACATGCAAACACACTCACAGGCACTGGTGCACCTGGCGAGTGCAGGCAGCATGTCAACATCTCACAGCAAGCGGTTTCAATCAAGACAGCAATGTTGCAGTCAGACCCCCCTCTGCTTGTATTCGCTCACCTTCCTATAACCCCATCCGCCTACGTACACACACCCACACACCCACAAACATGCACACACACATTTGCAAATGCACATTGTTATGTATTCGCAGTGCTTTGGTGCAAGAAGACGCCATCGCTGAGCCGCTTTCTGCAGGGACACATGCTGGTTGGAGGGTGGGAGTACGATTGCTAGTTATTTAAACACCTCTCTCTCTCTCTCTCTCTCTGTGTATGTGTGTGTGTGTGTGTGTGTGTGTGTGTGTCACTGCACCTGTTTGCTTCAGCTTTAGAGAGTACCTGGTAGTCCTCACACTTGTTATATATAGTCACCATGGTAACTGCCATAATACTGGGTGCCTATGTGAGACTATGGGCGGATGATCCCACTGATAATTATAGAGAAGCTTGCTCTCAAAACACTTTAATCTCTCATATAGTCATCATCACACCTGTATCTTGCACCTTTGGCCTCTAATCTCTTTTTTTTTTTTTTTTTCTCGATATTCCTGTCCTGTCCTTGCACATTTTGCCCCAATAGGGTTAAAAGTCTGAATCAACTCCCCATCCGCTTTGATCAGAGAAAGAGGGAGACGCAGAGAGAGAGACGAGGGTCAGGTATCTAGGGTTTTTGCGTCTGAATCCACGGAGCTTTTGAAACTCTAGCCTTGTTACACAGGGACAGCTCTAATTGCAGAGAATAATAAGCCATCAAAGGCCTATGAAGGAATGGCCAGTCTGCGCCGAAACACAGAGAGGATCAGAGCTGGTAGTAATTAGTTGGAGAGGTCCAGTCTGATGAGGGAAGAGCATGGGTGGACCTTTCTTTCAGATAACAATCTCTATGAGAGGGGATTTGAGAGGGAGATGTGATATTTGCTTGCGGAAAAGAAGTAGGTGAAAGAGGATGGGGAATAAAGAGGGAAGTTTAGAGAAAAAGAGAAGGATAGATAGATGGGTAGGTAGATAGATAGACAGATAGTGAGATAGTCCAGCTGAGAGAGAAAGACAGAAAGCGGGGGAGGGAGACTAAGGCCCACTATGAGGATTAAATCTCAATTTGGCCTGGGCCTGTGAGATTACCAAATTGCCCACTCGAGTGTTATGAAAACGCATGTAGATTAAGTTCGCGCGTGCACATGCATGCACGTGCACGCACGCGAATGCACTCACACAGTCGCACGTGCAAGCATAATTCAGTGGATTAGGTCTTGGTAACCCAGGGGTCAGGGTGAAGCAGATGGCTGCCCTCCGCACTCTTATGTAACCAAACTGAGAAACACAATCGTCACTTTCCTGAAGCACAAGTGTACACACACACACACACACACACACACACACACACACTAACCTCATTCCCAGGCCCTCTCCTCCTCACAGAGCAGAAAGCCTGCAGGACCAAGGTTAGTGTAGAAAAAGGGGGGGGGAGCTAATAAGACCCGCCCACTGTCCTCTCATTGGTCTGTTGAGTTGTTCATCTGAACTTGAACAGGAAGATGTGAACTTCTCATTTTTCACCTTCACTCTGTGGAAACACATTCTGCTGCGCTCGCAGAAGTGGAAACGCAAAAATTCTGTCTGTCCAGTAAAACCAGAAGTTCAAGGAAATAGAGGAGTTTCATCAAAGTTAACTCACACATACACACACACACACACACACACACACACACACACACACACAATGCGCACAAGTAGGCGAAAGTACTCCAGTGGCTAAATTTGTATATGCATGCTATTTTCACGTTTACTCCAGCGTATGATTTTTGAGCAGCCAAATCAGACAAGGAAAAGCGAAAGTGACGGATGTGTGAGGGAGAGGATGAGCAGAGTGACAGAGGAGAAATGGAGAACCAAGACAGACGGGCTGTCAAGTGGTGGGAGGGCCCTGGCACGTCGCCAGGGGGGTTTGGAGAAGTGCCAGACAAGCAGGCTCGTATACACACACACGCGCACACACACACACACACAAACCCAACACTTCCCAGTAGGGTGCAGGGGCGAGCCAAGGTGACCTGAGTAGGTGACAGGGGGGGTCACCATGCCAACGGGGCTGACTGATGTCACCACGGCAATATATGTCACATGCAGCTGGGGGAGAACATAGGGGATAGGGGGGGTCAAGGTTTGTGTGTGTGTGTGTGTGTGTGTGTGGCAGGGGGAGGGTGGCGGGGGGCAGGACCTGTGTGTGTTGGGGGACTCGAGGACCTTGATGGAGTCAGATGGAGTCAGGGCCTCAGAGTGCACACTGACAGGCTGACATTGAGGACGGCTGCTCGGTACAATGTGGGGCTGTTGTAGGGCAAGAAACCCACTAAGTGTGTGTGGGTTTGCTGGCGCTCTGAGGCTGAGAGGCCGTGCAGAAGAATCTGTGCACATCGTAAGACCTTGTAGATTTCATTACCTCCACCAGCAGAATTGGACGGGGATTATATTTTTGCTTCATTTCATCTGTTTGTTTGTTTATTTGTTGGCAGAGTATCTCAGAAAGTTTTGACATTTGTACAATTGGCAAAGAAAGGGCAGATTAACTGTTTAATATTGTAATTTTCCAACAACAAACATTATGCTCAATCAAAGAAGAGTAAGAATTGACAAACGTTTAATTTGGTCAACTCTGTGATGTGGAAATGGCACACCTTGACAATTGCATAGCTGGCAGAGGCATGCACTCTACTTAGTGTCAGCTCTCTGTTTTGGTTTGGGATCATCCCCACTAGCTAGTGTCTACAAACACAATGGTGAAAATGGGTAGATTGCGTAAGGTCAGTACAAATAGACGGCGGGTATCTATGTTTTCATCACTTAACAGGTAAGCTGACCAGTGGGCCGTTCTCCCAAAAACTCGGTGTTTTAATTAACGTGAGAGCTGGCCTTGTCTCCGGGGCTGGTGATTATGCGGTGCTCAGCGCGACCCTCGGTGAATTGCCCGGTGATTTCACCAGCTCAGGGGCTGTTTGGGTGCCAAAAGAACGACATGATGACGTCAGGTTCACGAAAGGGTGTGTTCTCAACAGAAGTCGAGGACAGCAACAAACGGCACCACGGAAATGGCATTCACCTTCAGTTAACTTCACCAAAGCTTTCCTAGCAAATAATAGTAATGACAACTGTGTTTACATCAATTTCATGTGTTGTTTATGCCGGCCAGATGATTAAAAAATGGTGCTTTAAGTAAAGAAGCAGTCGTCACGCCGGCAGTTGCTAGGAAGACACGCCTCTCGGCTCCTGCCACTGCAAAAACGCAAAATCTTACCAAGATTATTTGTCTTATTTCAAGTCAAAATATCTCATTACACTTAAAATAAGACATGATCACCTCATTAGTAAATTGTTTTTAGACAGTTTTCACTTGTTTCAAGTGAAATTTCACTTGAAACAAGTGAAAATTTGCTTGTTTCATTGGCAAAATTTGCCAGTGGAAAAAGTGAAAATTCACTTGAAATAAGTGAAAATTAGCTAGAAACAAGAAACAAATTTTGCCAATGAAACAAGCAAATTTTCACTTGGTTCAAGCAAATTTTCACTTGAAACAAGAGACAACTGTCTAAAAACAAGTTACTTCTGAGGTGATCATGTTTTATTTTAAGTGTAATGAGATATTTTGACTAGGAATAAGACATTTTTGACTTGAAATAAGACAAATAATCTTGGTAAGATTTTGAGTTTTTGGTTGTCACAGGCTCATTGGATCCAGACCAGCAATTATGTGGAGCCGTGCACCATCATTTTTTTTTTTTTTTTTTTTTTTTTTTTTGGGTGGAAATGCTCAAAATGGTTCACAATGGCACCGGCCCCTGTGGAAAAGGGCTGTGAGTTAAACAGTGAGGCATTCAGAAATATCTCTGTCAGTCGTGTGAGATACTACAGTACTGCTGTCATTTTGCTGTCCCAGTGTACGCCTCATTATTAGCAGCTTGCTAGAAGGCTAGAGGCTCATAAACTCTGTCCCTGTCCCTGTTCCCTTAAGGAGGAGGCTGCAGACGACACAGGAACCTAATTACCCAGTATGATTCACTGGTTTCCATTGCACATTACAGAGATAGACAGATAGACAGCAGGGTGATTCAACCAGCCCTCCTGAGTCTGGATGACACCATTCTCACACATGTGTGCACACACACACACACACGCACATATACGCAACACAGAGGTACCCAAGCGTCTACGTATGCATACATGCCCGTCACCTGCAGTGTCAGCGCCTAAATCTGTCATTTTCATACCAACTAGTCACCAGTGCGTCACGTCTCTCAGCCTGTTTTCCACCCTAGGGCTAATGCCTACCTTTGCATCATCTCTATTTGTATGATAATAGAAATATAATAAGATATGCCACTTAGAAGTTACTTTCTGTTTAGATTTATTGCACTCGAACATGTATTTCACTCGGTGAGACATTTTTTTTTTTTCTAGTATGTTAATCTGTAGTGTAGCGCCCAGAGGTGCGAGAGAAGCTTCAACCAAGCTGTGACATGGTGAAGGATCCTGGGGAAAAAAGAAGCGATATGGGGGGATAAAGGAGGCTTAGACAGAATTACTGTCTGAAGAAACTAGGAAGCAGTGTTTGAATGTGACCTAGAAGTGAGAATCCTTTCATTGATTTTAATTCACCACTAGAAGGTCTTTAACAGCACTTCGGAGACTGCGCCGTTTATATGTACGACCCCGCTGGTTCATGTCTGTCAGTCCCCAATTAAAATATTTTTAGCCTCCTAATAGCTCTTCATTTTGTGTGTTTTCTCTGCTACCGTTTTCCCCAACACAGTCATCTTTTTGCACCTAAACTAAAAAAAAAAAAAGATTCATACGACTAAAGCCTCTGTAAAGTGATGAGTCTGTTTGATGAAATCGAGCACAAGTGGTTATCCCCTGTGTCTCGCAGCACAAAGGGCCGACGGGCTTTGCACTATGTGGGCATTAATGCAACAAAGGTTAGTCTAAGGTTAGCTCACGCTCTCTGGCCTTGTCTGGGTGTGAGGCGTCTCTTGGGAAGCAAGCACTCTGCGGGCCTCTCTCTCTTTCTCTTTCTCTTTCTCTCCGTCTGTTTCTCGACTGCTATTAGTTTCTGCTCTCAGTTCATCTCTTATTTATAGGTACATATCATGCACATGCATACATATTCAGGGTGTGGCTAGCGCTGGGATGATAGGGGCTCCCATTACGTGCTCCGGTGAGTGGAGAGAAGGGTGAAGATGGGGGGATGCACAACCTTAAGGCGGCGGGGTGGCGAGTGAGGCCAGACTGAAAGATGGGAGACACACGCACACACACACACACACACACTCAAACGCACACACTTCCCGTGCAGAAAGAGTAATAATAATAGTGTAGCGTTCATTCATTTTTTTTGCCGGAACAGTCATTACTGTCATCAGTGGTCCTCCCTGAAGCACTTACTGTCAGAGGACACAGACACGCACACACACACACACACTCATGCACATACATTGGATACAAATGTACTTACCCTTTCTCTCTTTCTGTCTCTGCCCCCACCACCACCACCACCACCACCACCTTCTCCCGTGCTACTGGTGAAACCTTGACATGACAGGCCCCCTCCCGCTTGGCCCCCCATGGCTGCCTGTCAGCCAGGAGACAATAGACACCAGGGCACATTTGCCTTTCTAAAGAGGCAGTTCTGCTCACCCTTCCTCCCCTCCTCTCTCCCCTCCTTTCTCTCTACATCTTTCCCCCTCTTTCTGTCAACGGTGATAACTCATTAATGTGTCACGGACCTGTGTGCATGTGCGTGTGTGCGTGCGTGTGTGTGTTACATCAGGGCTATCAGTGCCGGAAAGCCAGTGAGCTATGTGATTGGGTTAAACACAGGACATAAGTGAGGTAATGGGAAGGCCAGCCATGCTCTCTCATGTGACCAGGCTCTTCAACTCTGTACACACCGGTTTACAAACGATAAAGGTTCCTACTTGAATTTCAAATATTTACTCGCCGTTCATCCCGGCGGATGATGCGGGCGCTCGTGAGAAATTCCTCTGAAAAATTCGGCTCGTCTTTGTAAATGTATTTGCACACGTCGTCTTCTTTAAAATGGGATTTTTTTTTATATCTTTGTTTTGATAGGGAGAATGAGGGAGAGGAGAGGGAGAAACGGAGACAAGACACATAAAGATGCTCATCCGGTGCCCCTGCCCCCTCCCGTAAGACGATGGAGTCTTGTTTCAAGCGCCGCCTCAACTGAGCTCGGTTCAGCTAGAGTTAAATGCTTTGATCAGAGCGCTCCCCGTACGGCGTGTGTCTGACCGGCGTTTGTTAACCGGGGTTTCTTTAAGGGTGCGTGCCGCTCAGCATGGCGACTCAGCAGTTGTGCAAACTCAGCTCTGCTCCCCTCAAGGCTGGGTCTAGAGTGTGTGTGTGTGCCCGGGGCGCTTCTTCCTGAGTGGTCCCTGGGTGCTGCTCAAATTGACATAACAGTCACGCACACACACACACACACACACACACACACAGAGAGAGAGAGAGACAAGCACAAGCACAAGCAGCTGTACATGCACATGTGAGGACTGACACAAACACGCACACACGTACGGAGGCATACATCCCCGCAGAGATAAACGTGTACACACACACACACAGACACACACATACAGACACACTCAGAGACACTATGGCCCCAGGCAGTCGGGTTCAGTGAGATGCTTAGGAAGGCTAAGGTGAGGGTGAAGACGGGGCGAATACAACATAATACAGCAAAGTAGCTTTCCAGGTCACGGCCTTACCCCCGACTAGTGGAAACAGCTGCAACTCCTTTTTTTTTTTTTTTTTTTTTTTTTTTTTTTTGCAAACCTTTTAAAGTATGTTTCAACCCTCTTAACCCTCCTGTTATGTTTGGGGTCAATTTGACCCCAGCCAATGTTTAACGTCTTTAAATAAATGATTAACATCTTTTTCTTTTTTTGCTTCATATTTAATGAGTGTTCCTAATGTAATGGGTACTACCGGGTAAACATGAAATTGACATGATGATGTGTTTTGTAATGCATTGGTTATAAATAACAAAAATCTGTACTTAGAAATAATATAAAGCCATTAAAACACCAAAAAATAATATTTCTTTCCAATTTTAGATCAATCAGTGAGATTTTTATGGTGATTTGCATATTTTTCCATTGTCGCGTAATAGGAATACTGGATGTATAAGTGGGGGTGGGGGGGAGTTATGTTTTATTTAAAGGGCTATTTAGGTAATCAACAAAAAAACATAAAGTACTTGAAACATAAACTTTGATAACAATTTTAGTTATAATAATTTTGTGGAAGTTTTGACTGTGGAAGTTTAAACATAAAACATGCTCAAAAATGTGAACATAACAGGAGGGTTGATGTTTTAGCCTTGGTTTGTGAAACCCATTTGAGTGAATGGGAAGTTGATTGAAGCCGAAATTGTTAGGCCTACCGATGTCGGTGACTGACTTTTTACGGCTTCATGCAGTGAAAATTAAAATGTTAAAAAAAAAATGCCAGTGTAAAAATAAAGTTGACACACTTTCAGTCAATTGGCAAGTGCTGCCGAGTTGTTTTCCATTCAGCCGCTCACCACTTGAGAACATGGTTGACAGGTGAAGTAGTGGCAGTTTGTCTTCTACTGTCTGAAGCATTTTACAGTCCTCGCGCGAAGCCTCCAACATTTGTAATTCCTCCAGGATCATTGCTCAGTTTGTTTTTTTTGTTTTTTTCCTGACTCGTGGCCATTGACTGGCTTTGCCGTTCCTTTTAATACGCTCGGTCTGAGGATGTTGTTTTTTTCAATTTTCATCATTGGGTGACAATGCGGTTTGATTGAAGCGAATCCTCTTGGCGTGGATTTGTTTTCTTGGCCTAGATCAGGGCTGCGCTTGGGGGGAGGAGGGACTGGGGTGTGTGTGTGTGTGTGTGTGTGTTTGGGGGTGGTTGTTGATGCTATAGAGCAGCGGCGCCCCAGTGAAGTTGATTCCTGTCAAGCCTGCAGCACAGCAGTCAGAGAGGACTTGACCAAGCGTTTAAACACTGCTCTAGGATTTGTCACTAGCACGGGCCGAAAGAGTGTGTCAGTCAGCGAGATTTGTGAGTGTGTGTGTGAGTGTGTGTCTGCCCATGTGTGTGTGTAATGACAAAATTGAGGGTGTAAGCAGTTCAGAGGAGCAAACAGGGTTGGAGGACTAGCTGTTGGCAGTGAAGGCAGACGACAAGAGAGAAGTTGTGTTTGATTGAAACACGGAGGTCAGCTGTAATGGAGAAGAGTGTGAATGAGCCTGAAGGAGGCGGCTGGTCAGTCAGGGCCGCTGAGGGACAGGAGCTTGGGGAACAGTGGCACAGATGTGCTGATATTGAAAGAGCAGGGGTGGGATCGCACATGCACACACTCACAACACACAAACACGCTCTCATTAGCTGCGTTTCCATCCAAATTATGCACCTTTTCAAGCGCATTTTTGGAAAAATTGGCAAAGGAAAATGTGAATCAGTATGTGCACTTCCATCAACCGTGATTTGCAAATTGTATTCAGAAGGGTGCAACTGTTGGCTATTACATTATCAAAGTTGGCCAATCAAACTGCTCAAAATATGGAGGGATCTGAAAAAAAAAAAAAAAAAAACGAGCAGCGAAAATGAATGAACTGTTCCCATCAACCAACCAAGTCTTTGTTGACCTGCCAGCTTGTCCACCTCGGCCAAGTGTAAAAACACGGTTTTTGCCAAATTTTTGGAGAAATTTCAGTGTTTCCATTCAGGTTTTCCTGTGTACAAATCCAGAATTTGCATGAAAACGGGCTGATTGAAACCCTGCGACTTGCACAGAAACACCGACACACTCCTTCCCCCGGGCCTTCGCAGCGTTTTCATGTCTCAGACCACCGAGCAGATGCACATTAGGGCTACAAATTAAAAAAAAATTGAAGGTTTTTTGTTGTTGATTTAGTGTTGAATGGCGCAGCTGTCACTGTTCATGGCGGAGATCGTCGTGGTCAGAGAGAAATTTACGACCGCGGTAGTCACTCATATGCATTCTCTGTAAATAAAATAATAGTGAAATTACAAATTAATCAGGTCCCCCTTAGGAACCTGCTCAAGGATCAGGGAGTATCCCTGGATCCCACTTTGGGACCTGCTTATCTGTTAATGCATACACACACACACAGGCAGATACACCCACACACACACTCACTCTCACACAAGCGCTTGTGTCTGCAGCCAGGCTCGCGACCTGAGAGTGTAATGGAGGTCTCAAGACACAGTCGCAGCGAGTAGAAGGGGCGGGACAGAGGGATGCTGGGTAACAGATGAATGATGAAGGGAGGAGAGGAGTGTGAGAGGTGCAGGTGGAGCAAACGACTGGAAGGGGCCTCTGTGTGGTTTTGCTTTGTGCGATGGTCAGGGCAGGTGGTGACTGACTGGCAAGTGTGTGTGTGTGTGTGTGTGTGTGTGTGTGTGTGTGTGTATGGTATAGGAGGGTCACAGGATCAGCACAATCTCTGCGGCTGGTCAATCTGATAGCGTGGGGCTTTGAGATTTCTAGGAAATGTGGTCTGTCTGTGTGTGTGTGTGTGTGTGTGTGAGTGAGAGAGTTTCTTTTGTCTCTGAGGTCTTGAAGTCCCTTGAAAGCGGCGTAGAGGTGGGGGTTGGTGGACTTGTCACTTCACAGGGGCTGCTGTGATGCTGCGGCGGCGGCGAGCGGGGATTCGACTGTGTGAGCTGGCCTTGAGGGAGCCAGAGCCTTGGGAACACCAGTCAGCCAGCTCCGTGAAAGACCATTTGTGTGTGTGTGTGTGTGTGTGTGTGTGTGTGTGTGTGTGTGCGTGCGTGAGACGAAGCCGACGAGCGTGTGAACCTGCAAATGTTTGTTTGTTTTGTGAGCGTTTATGGGAGTGTGTGTGTGTGTGTGTGTGTGTGTGTGTGTGTGTGTAAATGTGTGTGACTCTTTAAATTAGACTGCCTCTGCAGGATTTAAATGATAATGGAGCCATTGACCCTGAGAAAAGCTGCATTTGCGAGTGTGCATTTTTGTGACCATGTTGGGAAAAAAAAAAAAAAAAAAAGAGGGCAGCAAGTGAAAGCACTGTTTGACTGTGTGTGTGTGTGTGTGCGTGTGTGTGTGTGTGTGTGTCGTGGGGGGGTGCTTTTCTGTGCCTGCTCGCTTTGTCCTTCCTGTCAATGGAAAGGCATTGAATGAGGAGACAGCAGTTTAACTTTGTGTGTATGTGTGTGTGTGTGTGTGTTTATTTTGGAGTTAAATGTGTTTTCCTGTTTTGATTGTTTGCAGTCTTAAGGAGGAGACCATACTGCACGCACACACACACACACACACACACACACACACACACACACGGGCTTGGCTTTTATTGGAGCAGACAAAGCACACAGTCAAGCAGCTGGTTGGTGCGACAGCCACAACAACATTAATGAAACACTTATCATCTATCCAAACATATTAACAGACACTTAGAGAGAGAGGGAGTGTGTGTGTGTGTGTGTGGGTGTGTGTGTGTGCGTGTGTGTGTGTGTGTGTGCGCGCCTGTCTCTGTCTTTGTGTGCATGCGTTGCTGCACGAGTTGCTGTCAGCGTGCGTGAAGTGTGTATGGGGGTGAATGTGAATATATTTCCTTGGAGTCACAGTCATACAGTCCAAGGTCAGAGGACTGTTTTTTTTTTTTTTTTCTTTCTTTCTTTCTTTCTTTCTTTCTCTCTTTCTTTCTTTCTTCCATCCACACTCACTCTCGTTCCCTCCGTCCCTCCGTCTCCTTCCCTCCCTCTAATGGATGCATCTTTTCATTCTGCTTTTATTCCCTTATTTTGTCCCTCCTCCAGTCTCGCTTTATCTTCGTCTTTTTTTTTTTTTTTTCGGTTTCATTAGTTTTTTTTTTTTTTTTTTTTTTTTCAGCGCGCACGCCCCTTTGCTTGTTTGTACAGCGCGGCGTATGTTATCTTTGAGAATTGCTTTTCCTTCTCTTTGCTGTTCCTATTCTTTTTTCCTCTTTATCACCTTTACTTTGCCTTTTTATCATTCTGCTTCCCCCAATTCTTCTTCCTCTCTCTTTCCTTCTCTCTCACCCCTCCCGCCGCTGTCCTGGTTAATCTGGCCCTGCTCTCCGGCTGTGCCCTCATGTCCAGATGATGCATTAATCCAGGTTACCCCGGCCCATTGTTTATGCGATGCACCCCACCCGACACAAATGCATACACATGCACACACTCACAAAACCCCCCCCCTCCCGCCCCCCCACCCCACCCCTTTTATTGTCACCACATCACGCAGGCTCAACACATGACAGGCGAACAATAGACCGATGGCGCCCCTGACAGTGTTCAATGTAATCTCGGATCCTTAAACGCAGGCGTCGCCGACAATAAACGAAGCCATCATTTCATTTCACAACCATTTGGAATCATCATGATAAATTCATCGGCTGCTTTCCCTGTGATTGATCGCTCGGGACGCCCGTCTCCGTGACCTCTGACCCCTGTCTGTTGCTCGATGCATATATCCGGCTGTTATCGGCCTGCTCATTGTCTCCTCGGCTGCTCCAATTCAATTTGCTTTGCTCGGCGTCCTGTGATCAGCTTCCGCGAGAATCCGTGTGTAATTTTTCACAGCGTTCTTGATTTGGATTATAAATGTCTGGTCTGATAAACCTCGCGAAAGGTCACGTAGATCAAAGACTCTGGAGTTTTGCTGCTTGATCAATCATAAATCTCACCTTCTCCGATATTCTCATGTGGTCCCCGGGGTATTTCGAAATGTATTTAACTTAAATTATTTGTAGCAGTGATTAATTTCCCTGGGAGGTAGATCTGAGACGGTGGGTGCTTATGTGTGTGTGTGTGTGTGTGTGCGTGTAAGACACTGTGTCCTTGAACAGGCTTATTGCTACAGCTGGAACATCATACACCCTCCCCTCTCCAGCAGTTCTGTCTCACTGTTAACTCACACATACACACACACATGCACATGCACACACACACTCACACACTCACCATCCCCCCCATTACCATCCAGGCTCTCCAGCCCATTCTTCCCGTTTCCCCCCCTTTTTTTTTTTCCAGGCTTAGCAGAAGATGGGGAAGGCGTGAGATGGAGGACGGTGGGGAAAGAGGGCCACTAAAGCGGCTGGCATTTTTACTGGAGGACGTAAATCAGGGTAGCGCGCGGCCCCGGGAGTTTATCCCCTTCGCCCTCCTCTCCTACGTGTGGAGCCGAGATAGAGGGATAAAGAGCCGGAGAAGGCCAGAGATCGAGCCGAGATGAGAAAACAGCTGCGCTTGTTCCTTCCGTCGGCGACACAGGGAGAGGCGTTCAGTCGTTTACGGACCGATTTCTTGAAACCCCATTTATTCAGCAGATTCCCTCACATAAGCCCGTGCACTTGGGGTTAGACAAATACGTTACACTGCCAAAATTCGACTTAGTCTGCCTTTCATGTGCACGGCGTATTGCATCACAAAATAGAGCGCATGGGAAACCGTATAATGCGTAAAAAACAAACAAACACCAAAAAGAATTTGCGATTGCAGCGCTATGAAGCTCTTAAAGGCAGGAAATGGACACAAAGGAGGCAGATACAAAGATGCCCTCGCAGTTTCCAGTAAAATTAACCTGAAATATAATTTTGGCACCGACATATGATGACTTTATTTGATTTTGAAGAAACAGCAATCACACTGTGAAACCTGGTAGACAAATGAGGGAGTTCACATTCCTTCGGCTCTTAATCACCAGCGTGAGTTTCAAAAAGATCTCTCTCTCTCTCTCTCTCTCTCTCTCTCTCTCTCTCTCTCTCTTTCATGCCATCAAAAGGCGAGAACAATCTAACTAAAATCCTGCGTTGGTGAGACACTCCGAATAATTAGTGCGTACAGACGATGCGAACTTTATGCCGAATACCCTTGCAGTCTCTGGGAACAAGAATGAAATAGTTTGAGTGGATTTGCTGTTTTATGATGTTTCATCTGCACCGTTGGATTTTTCTTGCTCTCTCACTTCAGCCGCTCTCTCTCTTTTTTTTTTTTTTTTTTTTTTTTTGCTTTTCTCTTATTCTTAGTCTTCTTAGTCTTTCCATGCCTGGGAGAGGCACAGCAAAAGCCTCAGGCCTAACACTGCTCTTTCCCTCTCTCTCTCTCTCTCTCTCTCTCTCTCTCTCTCTCTCCCATACTTCCTTGAGGCCTCTGTGCATTTCAGCCGCAGGTCAATCCTTATGAAACTCTGTGAAATCGTTTCTCAACTTCATCCCGTTTTACGTCGCATACATTCCCGCATAGATTGATTTATTGGCAGTCAAGTCCGACCCAGGCGCTTAAACAAGTCGTGGTCGATTGAGAGACTTTTTTTTTTTATTCGTGATTTCTCGAGCCACACTGTGACAAGTGTCTATTTTAAGGAGTCACTCAGGCCTGCGCTGAGTACTAAAATCTTTTTTTATCTTAAAACAAGATGGCTTGTGAGATGAGGGAATCCCACTTGTTTCTAATGCTAATCCACTTGTTTTTTTCTTGAAACAGGTCTTATTTGCTCTCAGGAAAAACAAATCCTGGAACAAGTGAAACTACGCTGGAAACAAATGAAATTATCTCCTCCCTCTGGCCGATTTTTTTCACTTGTTTTAAGAAAATAAGATTTTAAGACTGAACACAAGACTAAATGACTTACTAAAAAGGATTTTTTTTGCAGTACAGCCCTTAGTGCCACTCCCTCTTTCTCTCTATCTGTTTTTCTGCTTATGAAAGTTATTTCAAAAGTGAATGAGCCCTAACAATATTCTCAACATGAGCAGCGACACACAGCACCTGGTGCTGCAAAACAGCCGAGGTACCTCTTGTGTGTGTGTGTGCGTGTCTAACAGCATATGTGATTTCTTTGTGTTCCAGTATTTTGTGCATGCGGTGGTGATTTTTTTTTTTTTTTTCTGTCTCTCCCTCCCTCCTGTGCAACACGTTCCTTTGATTCCATTTTGCGAGTGAATCATTTCATGGGTGTCACTACAAGTTGTGTTTTCTGCTTGAGCAAAGATATTGAAAAATCTTCCACCACATCCATCCATGGATTATTGTCCAATCTGTTTGATGTCAGTCCCCATTCCAGTCTCTCTCTCTCTCTCTCTCTCTCTCTCTCTCTCAGTTCAATTCAATTCAAATTAATTCAGTTCAGTTCAATTCAGTTCAGTCCTATGAGGATTTATTGGCATGACGTTTGGATGAAAACATGTTGTCAAAGCAAATATTCTTACATAGACAATCTAATGAAAACACTGAGTAAACACTATATTACGATAAAGAAAATAGAACACATACAGTTAAAGAAAATGAGTAAAGGCACCGGAAAGCGTAGAAGTTAAATATCTGAGGCCTGTTTCTGGCATTGTGACATGCGGTGACAGACTGCCCCGCCAGCTGTGCAGCAGGACCGTCTTCACCAACAACGGCTGCAAGTTGTTTGTCAAGTTTGGGCTGAAGCCGCCGAATTCGGGGATGAAATTCTTCTCTTATCATGTTGTATTTTGAACATTTCTGGTTTATGTTTTTGCTTTTCCTGCGCCGCTTGGAGACCAACTCTTGTTTCCTCCAGCCGTTCTCTCTCATAATGACCTCGTCCAAATCACCGGCTGTACACTGCGGGTATAAGCCTGCCATCGGGCGACTATTTCTGTTGGCATTCTGCTCCCCCTCTGCTAACTCCCAACACTATTTTGCAAAAGCCCTGTCCCTGAATCCTGGGCTTAGTGCCTCCCAAGATGGTTGTGAATGGTTTAAAGAAATACAAACAAGTCAGAGAGTCTTTTTTTTTTTTTTCTCCCTATAGCAGAATGATAATGCGTTGAGCCATACCTTTCTCCGGCGCTGGCGCAGCACTAAAATGAAGTGTGGAGGCCTGGCTAGGCGAGACCAGTGACAACCAGTCTCCACAGCAATTTTATGGTCTATATTTAGATAGGAATTTTCTCTTTTTGTGTGGACCCCAGATTTCACTTACCCAGAGAAGGATTGGTTTAATAATGCTGTGGAAAATGTGGAAAGACAGTTTTTATTGGCGTATTTAATTTTGATAATACTTTTCTGATAGAGTAATATCCTCCGTTTGTGATAATATCAAAAGGTCATCTGCTCTCTCTCTCTCTCTCTCTGGTTCTCTGTCTCATGTCATCATCTCTCCCTGCCTTTACTTTTGCTGTTATTATCTGAGGCCTGTGTACATCAACAACTCCCTCACTTCATTAGCTGCTCACATGGAGGTGAAATTCCTTTTTTTTTTTTTTTCTTTTCTTTTTTTTTTATATTTGTGCCTCAACAGCGGGATAAAGACAGGTGATGAAATGAAAGGCAAAGAGTTCACAGCCTGTGCCAGCTCCTGTAAAGGAAACATGAAGTCTAATAATTGTATTCCTATTCTAAACAGCTCTCTGGAGGCGTTTGTTCTTGGTATATTGGCTAGCTGTAGCTTTGTTGGCTAGACGGGGGAGAAACCTCCAAGAGCTTGACTGTTGGCTCTCTAAGAGGAGGAAGAAAGAAGAAGTGGAGTCTGTCTTTACAGTGCGAGTCTTTTTACGTAGTGGGCTCTCTCTCTCTCTCTTTTTCATCCATTCCTTATTCACTGCCTCTCTAATTCTGTGCAAGCGGGGTTGCAGAGTGCCAAGTGAAACATTTGAGAGTAAGACGTCGCTATTTCCGCCATAGCTGTGGCCAAAAATCAATACAAATATTCTTGAAAAAAAAAAAAAAAAAAAAAAAAAAAAAACGAGGCTGTGTCCCTGAGTAGCTCCCTACCCCTCTGTACCCAACACCAGCCTTATCTGCCTCTCCCAGCTGGGCCCACAAGCATCAGAGGCATGGAGTGGTATAAAGCTTGCATTTAAAAAAAAAAAAAAAAAAAAAAAGTGTTTAGATTCTGTGTGCATGTGTTGTGTGTGTGTGTGTGTGTGTGTGTGTGTGTGTGTGTGTGTGTATGTTTGCTTGGGTTGGTGTTTTATGCAGCATATGTGTTTTTTTTTTTTTTTCATGCGTACAGTATATCTGCTAGTCTGTGTGTGTGTGTGTGTATGCGTGGGGTCATAAAGATGTCAGCGACACTTTAGAAATGGATGGTGCGATGTGATGATCTCCCCACCTGCTACTGCCACTGTCAAAGTCACACACACACCTTGTTTCCTGACCATGATGCATTGGGTGTGAACTGTGTAGTGTGTGACAGTTCAGAGCGAAGGATGGAGAAGAGCAATTTGTCACAGACAAATACTGGATGTTGGCTGAATCTTACTCCAGAGGCTTACTCTCTCTCCGGTTTCAATCCTCTCTCTCTCTCTCACTCTCTCTCACTCTCTCTCTCTCACACACACACACTCTCTGTCTGTCGCTCTTTCTCTCTCTCTGCCTCCCAAATGAAACATCTTGTTTCTATCTCTCTTTTATGTTGTTGCCTGCGGATCGGGTTTCACATGGTCCCTCAAAGAGAATTGACAGAAATAGAAAAAAAAAAAATCCACTGGGATATGTTATACCCCCGGCGGCATATACATTACAGGCACAATTATGTAAAAAAGAGCAAGAGTGCTGCTCAGTGTTCGACTAAACAGGCCTTCAAGTGGGAAATGACTCTGGTTTCAACAGAGGTTCCAGAAACAGCACAGCCAATCCTTATGAGGACGAAGCAGTTCTTTGATCATTACTTAAGAGGCAAAAAGACCTTCTCTCCGTCTTAATTTCTGCCCGTCTTACCTGGGACCGGAGGCTAGAGCATAGCCAGGGAGGCAGCGGAAGAAAGGCCTGTGCACTTTGAAGTTATTGAAATGAGGGGAGGAACGGGCGGAAAATACCGGGGAGAGCTAAGTAAAGAACTTGTTGAGCTGCTGGAGAGGTTCACCCAAACTGTCAGCCTCAGCTCTGTCTCTGATGTGTTTTTTTTTTTCTTTTTTTCTCTTGAAAGTGAGAATATTTGATGGATGTTAGCTTTATGTCTCCCAGTAAATATAATGAGCAATTTTCTCTGTTATTTACAGAAGGAACAGCACAGTCACCACTTCTATCAAAGCAGCGCTGGCCATACATTGACTCTAATGAGGAAGGGTCCGCTTGTGTTAACCTCTTTGTTTAACTCAATATTATATTCGACGAACAAGTGAGAATCTGTCAGAATTCACTGATTCCATGGAGAGAAATCCCCTCCAGCGGGCCTCACTCTGGAGGGCTTGCTGCTCTGCTCTTAACCCTTTGGAGAGTGTCCGTCAGTGACAAGAGCCTTGACAGGGTCAGAGCCACGACATCTGCAAACAGTGAAGACCTGACACCAGTGATAACCATAGAGAAAGCCTCTGAATGGAGCCATGGGCATCGATGATGTTCAGCCTGTCAGGTTGTGGCAGAGCATGGAAGCTTCCCGAGCGGCATCCTCAAAGGGGAAGTGAAGGGGAGCCTCCGTCTGCATGTGGGGGTCAGACGTGACAAAGCCTGTGGAATAAATAAAGAGTGTGAGCGATGGGAAAGATGGAAGAGACGAAGCGGGGCGGGGGGGAGGGGGGGGGGTGTTTCTCCACAGTCGTGACTGACCTGCACCTGTCCAACACGGCAGAATGTTCTTTGGTCAAAATTACAGTGTGGAGTTTGGTCATTGTCTCTGTTATTTCCGTTGGCATTTCCGTTGTGAATATAGATTGAACACGAGATGGGACTTGTTTTTGTTCTGGGTGGGGAGATGAATGTGGTGCACAGGTGGCACAGAGAGGTGTCTCATTCTTTTGTGTATGGATGGACCTCATGCATGTTTGAGTAGGGAACATGAATGATACAATTACCTTGTCCCAGGGTGCAAGCCAAAACCTATTTCCACCTTAATACAGGAAATAGTGGCTTATCATTCCAAAAGAGCTGACTTTGGAAACGTCACGCACTCTGTCCCGTTCGCCAGAAAATTAAAGCAACACGGATGCAATATATTAGAAACTTCAAATTGAATAAAAAAGATACTTCGTTTCTGTACAGATGCAATAAAAAAGGGCGATACACTGGAAAAAAAAAAAAGAGAAAAGTTTCTGCCCTCAGGAAAAATATAATTGCTAAAATTCAGCATTTATTTAAATGTTTACCTCATGGAGCTACAGTGTTTTGTTTTGCTCATGTTAGAGCGTTAGATCTCGACTAACTAATTTGTTATAAATGAGATGTCTTACACCTCTCCTGAATCTGTTCACATCTTCATGTGTTGGAGTGCTACATGTGATGAGACTTATGCTGTTACTCCATGACTCCCGGGTTGATTTTTTTTTTTTTTTATGTGTGTGTGTGTGTGTGCATGTGTGCGCACAGGGTCGGGAGGAGTTGCAGGGGGCACGGAGGGTGTGTGTGCATGTGTGTTTATGGAGGAAGTAAACACCACAAACACGGGGAATGTTTTAAATAGTCATTATGCGGCAGAGTAACCGCTTTGATGCATTTAGCTCTCAGGCAATCTATTATTGTGATTTAACAATTCTATGATAAATATTGGCTCCGGGCTGCGCGGCGAAAACACTGACATGCTTTAACCACTTCACTGCTTGAGCCTAAGCTGCACTGGCAGGTGCACATCGCGTAGGCTCAGTGTGGGAGCATCAGCAAAATCCTGGGCTAGACTTGCTAAACCTAAGGGTGCGGCAAAGAGTTCATGTGCAATTTACATGGTTAATATGCCGTTGAAAACTGCACGGGGCCTCTGTGATTGTGTGTGTGCACGTGTGTGTGTGTGTGTGTGTGTTTGTGAGTGTGTGTGTGTGTATATATGAAAGCAGTATCACTGTGGAACGTTAATTAGTTCTGATGTGTTTCCCATTTCATCCACAGCTGAACGTTCCCTGTTCACAAACCTTGATCAGCGTTCATTCATTTCAGCCCATTACCACTTTCTCTCTCTCTCTCTTTCTCTCTCTCTCTCTCTCTCTCTCTCACTCTATCGCTGTCTCAGCGTCCTGATATGTCAGCTATTACCCTGCTAATTTACACAGAGATGGGGAGAGGGTGAACCGAGTTAGAAAGGAAGAGGGGAGGCAAAGAGGAGAGCACACAGCCCCCGTGCCCTCCGTCCCAGTGTCTATGCGTTCTTCCTAATAGCTAAATGTTTTCGGCAGCTTGTTCATTTTCCGCCAGCTTGGGAAGCTCTCGTCGACGGAGAGGTTTTAAGATGAAATATAGCAAATTAAGTATGCTTAATCTGTTTTACCGCGCAAAATAATAAATCTGTAAATGATGGATCATGGGAGTTTGGGGACCCTACTGCATTTGGCTGTTGCAATTTATAAAAGTTAAATAGGCCAGGTGTGCGCTGATTGGACCTTATTCAAACAGGCCATTTAAAGTGTGTCCAATAAGTTTTTTTTAAATTTTTTTTTTCACCATAATTCTTTGATACCTCTGTGTTCACTGGCATTTATTTAGTCTGCTGTGTCTGAGCATGTGCAGCTTTGTAAAAGTTGCCGAGCACCGAGGGACATGCAAGTCTCATGTGATCCTAATGAAAATGGGAAAGAAAAAAGGGAAAAAAAACCTTTAGAAAACAGTTATATTGAAGAAAAATTAAACAACTAAGTGCAGTCTGTCTCACATACAGGTAATAGTGCTATTTCTGCTATATCTACTAACACATTGTAGTGGCAGTTAGATAATTGGGTCATCACTGGTGCTTATTTGGTGGTAAAAATAAATATGCCTATAAATAGAAATATATAATAAAAGACCACCTAGTATAAATGTTATATTAGCAAAGCTTACATGCAGTTTTTAAATCATGCGCACGCTCGTTCAGAGTTGGCGAATGGTGCATTCGACCCTATAGATGTAATTGTCACGTAACACACACACACACACACACACACACACACACACACACTGAACAGTGCTGTGGCATCTCAGTCATTCTCAAGGTCAAAGTTGTCCCGTCTCCCCTCCGCTTGTCCCCATTTATCCCCTCTATAATGGGAAGTGCTGACTGGTTTAGGACATAGGTCTTCCAACCCCCCACCACACACACACACACACACACACACACACACACACTCACACACTCACACACTGCAACCTTTTGTAAATGTGTACACCCTACATGTGTACATGCAGGCTTTTGTATATGAAGGCCTGTATGTCTGTAATGGGTGCTCTCTGCCTATAATGACTCACATTCCATACAATATGGACGTCTTCCACCCCCTTCACTTTCCTCCATCTGGCTTAATGTTCTCCTTTATTTCATTCAAACTATGAGTCCATTTGCTCATTCTTGCTAGAAAGAGAGGTGTGAGAACATCCATTCGTTTAATGAAAACATACAAAATGAAAACCTAGAGGTCTGACAGAGAATATTTAGGTCAACAGTGGAAGGTAGATCTACCTCTTTACCTCCTCCTCCTCCTCCTCCTTCTTCTTTTCTTTATTAGCTCTGTGCGGCTGTATTAGGATGCTCCCCTGGGAAGAGGGAACGAAATTAAAAAAGGGTAAGGGGACTGAGCCTGATGGACGCATTCATATTTATTTTTCTTTCCTGGACTGAGACACAATCTTGCTGTGTGTGCGTGTGCGTGTGTGTATGTGTGTGTGTGTGTGTGTGTTGGGCAAATATAGGGTTAACGACTCCCAATGCCCGGGGTCTATAGCTGTCCTAACCCTGTCAGTTAGCGAGGCCAGGTAATTACCTTAGAATGACAGGTCTGGAGGGCAGTGGGCAGTGTGTGTGTGTGTGTGTGTGTGTGTGTGTGTGTGTGTGTGTGTGTGTGTGAGTTTGTGTGCCTCATACGTGTGCATTCATGGTGTGCTCGCGCATTTGTCTGTGTACCTGTACATGTTTGTGTGTGTGTGTGTCTGCAAGGTATTTAACACAGGGGGGGTTGGGAGAGATCCGAGCTGGATGGAGAGGGCCAGCGTTTCTTATCCCATTCAATTCAATTAGGCAGTGTTTATTGACATGTGCAGAGGACCACCTGCTTGCGTATGCGAAGCACACAGCCAGCAGTTTTGACGTGACAGCTACACCCGAACGCACCCGCTCCCATCAGATTTGCACATACTGTTAGTGGGTGGACATTATTTTACACTAAACAAACTGAATAATTTGAATCGCTTTAATTATATATTTATTTCTTCTCGCCTCCCCTCCCCTCCCCTCTTCTCTTCTCCTCTCTGTGTCTGTGGTGTGTTTTTGGAGGTGGCGAGGCTTTGTTATTTCCAGTTGCAGTCTCGACACTCAAGCTCCACCGATTTATTGAATCAAGTCTGCGCTGAGTAGATAGTGTTGCTGTAGTCAAACGCTGTGCTCACAAAAAAAAAATACACACTTCTCCAGCAGTTGTTCCTTTTTCAAGCATTTTTCATTCAGATACTTTACTATGTTTATTGCCTGTCAGTTGGTGTTTATTTTATACAGCCACTATATGTTTTCCTAGGCACATTGAGAGGGATGTGACTGAAAACGGCCGCTCACAACTTGTAAAAGACAATGAGTGTTGTTGCCATGCCTAAGTTGATGATCACAGACATTTCCCCTCTACTTCTCTATCCTCAGGCCATTGCTGTATTTCTTTATGCTACACTCTCATCTTATTTATCTCCATTCCTGGCATCCTCTGTCCATTGCTCTACGTCAGTGTGTTTGTGTGTGTGTGTATTTGTGCATGTGTACATGCGATGCGTGCGTTGTATGTGTTTGTGTCCTCGGAGATTTGAGCTACTCAGCTCCCGTCACGGTTTCACTGAGGTGGGATTTATCCCGGGATGTGTTCAAAACGAAGCCCCCATCACAGCATACTGCGCTGCCTTAATCCACAGTGGGCTACACAGAGGAGGAGATGAAGAAGAAGAAAGAGACTGAGGAAGTGGAGGACAAGAGAAAAAGGTGCAGGAACAAAGGCAAGAGGCAGGATGAAGAGGAGGAGGAGGAGGAGGAAGAGCATGTGAGGTTAGAAGATTAGGACAGAATCAAAGAGAGTGATGACTGAAGTTACAACTGGATTACCAGCTATGGGTCATATGTTTCACCCCCGCAAGTATACAATAGACGCACTCATCACTGGATACCTGTTAGTGCATGCTGGCTACATCGCTGCAATGCTCAGCAGCAACTGTCAGCACGGCCTCACGGTTCAATAGCGTACTTATCTATCAGTAACGAGCATGGAATTTCTCATTATCGTCTCTGTCACCGTCTTCAAACGCTGCACTTTTTCATCTGTGCACTGTATATGTGGCATCTCTTCCTATTGTCACTGTTTTTTCTATTTTCTATTTTTCAAGAATTTAGTTGCAAACAGGTTTCTAAGGGCGAGGTACTGTAAGTGCAGACAATTTACGTCTCCTGCTGCTGGTAGGACTCTGATTCTTGCAACAGCAGAACGCTATCAATGCTTCTCTTATCACACTTGAAACATTTCAATATATCATCCAGTGAAACTAGCATTGCGACAGGAGAGCTGAATAACTGCTTTGACTTGAAAATGGTTGCCGAAATCAAATAGCCCAGGAACAATGGAGAGACGTATACGCATAAATAAAACAGTCTCACTTTTAAACAGCCCATGTTGAACGCAGACACTGACAGAGGCGTGGATGTGAAAACCTATTCATTTTCCCCATTTAGAAATTGCCTATGGGACTGTAAGGACACAGCTACGTCATGATTGATTAGGTCACTTATGGGGTGCCATAGAGGAATGGGAAGAGTGTGAGTTGATTGTAGCGAAATGGAGTGAATGAAGCTGGAAGCTCGTGGTGGGGACAGGAGAAACAGAGGGTCACCAAGTGGAGACGGGGAGTCGAGTGTCCATAAAGATCTGTCTCAGCTGCACTGCGAAGGTCGGCTCCCTTTCTGGCCCTCAGGCCTGATCACCTTCTCTCCTTCCTCTCAGTCCTGCCTTCACTCTGCATTTCTTCCTCCTCTACCCTACTTTTCTCTCCTGCCCCATCAACCCCCACCCCCCAACCTCTCATCTCCAGCCTTCCTCTCCTTATCCTATCCTCTTTTCTGCCTGTTGAGTTCAGGAGAAAGATATCTCTCCTGACCACACATCATGCTTTAATCTCATTCATGCTTTTTTTTTTTTTTTTTTTTTTTTTTTCATGGCAGTTTGCGATTTGGCAGCTACAGGTTTGGAATGCTTGCAGTACTTTGGCGGTTCCCCACAGGGCTTGAATTGCATTAAGGTATAACTGTGTTTGTGCAGCACCTTTTAGTCCCATGTTCACAATAAGGGAAACTAATTCAAAGGGCTTCTAAGTGTAATCTTTTAAGCTACACCTCTACTCCATAATACCTCCCCTGCGATTGTCTGTGTGGGGCTAGTTAAGTCGCTTGTTTTGGAGACTTACACATTTCATAATCACACTCGGATCTCATCTTGTGGGCTTAGACTCTTTCATTCAGTGGGGCTCTGGCTGGGTGGGACAGCAGGGTGCATATTACAGCTTAGCATCATGCACAAGGGCGGCCCTCACTAAAACATTTGTATTGGCTAATAAACAACATTATAGAAAGGCTATTCCGTACGCTGAGGGAAACTGTTTAACATCTTATTTGGGGTTTGGAGCTACGCAGTTTTGGTTTGACGTAAGTTCCACTTTAACAGGGGTGATGAAATCTTGATTATTCATCGTATTAATCTTTTAGCTAGCTGTGGGATTGTAGGAATTTTGTGTCACCAATTCTTGCTGGTACAGTAACTCTAACTGCAATGATATAGCACTTCAATATTCACTTAGATCACTGAAACTCCCGCTTTGTCTCTGCCTGCGTGTTGGTAGGGGGTATTTATGAGCTAACTGCTTTCAGTGGGGACCGGAGGCTAAGTTGCCGCAAAATGAATCACAGCATATCCTATGGAAAATGTGGGGCCGGAGCCGAGGCAAAAGGAGGAAATGAAAAGGGGGTTTTATTTTGCAAAAAAAAAAAAAAAGAGACGGATATAATCCAGAGCCATTCTCCCTCTTCTCTCCCATTGCTGCTTCCCCAGACAGATTACTGGGCTTTGAAGGCCCCCTCTGCAGAGGCACGTTTTTAAAATGGGGGCCACTGGATGGGATATAGAGGAGGGTGGGGGTGGGGCATAGGATATAACTCAGAGAAGATGATTAGTATTGCTGTGCTCTGTGTGTGTGTGTGTGTGTGTGTGTGTGTGTGTGTGTGTGTGTGTGTGTGTGTCAGTGAGAGTGAGGCAAAATGAATAGCTGGACTCAGTGTTTTGTGCATGGGCATACAACTGTGTGTTCACATGTGCAAGTATTTATGCAGAGTGATAAACCATTGAAAGGTATGACAGCATCATTGCGGCCACTCACTCCCTTCACCTCTTTCTTTTTCCTACCCTCTCTCTCTCTCTCTCTCTCTCTCTCTCCTTCTTCCTCCTCCTCTTCCTTCCTCCTGCTCCACTCCCCAGTGATGTGGTATAGTTATAATCCACTCAGACATGTTCTGATATTATTTTTATCTGTTGAGGATGTTGAAACTCACCCACACACTCTCTTTCACTCCCTCTCTCCCTCTCTCTTTAAATCCCTCTCTCCGGCTTTTTCTACTTACCCCATAGAGAGACAGAGAGAGGGAGAGAGACAGAGAGAGAGAGAGAGAGAGAGAGAAAGTGAGTGCGTGAGAAAGAGAGAGCTACTGTGTGTTCTGTCATTTCTGTGGCAGCCATTATGCGAACCTGCTGTTTGTTTATTTGTTTTTTATTTGTTTGTTTGTTCATCTGTGTATCTGGTAAAGACTGCATGATTGCTTGTGTATGTGCGTGTCTGTGTATTTGTGTGTGTGTCTTCAAACATTTATGTGCACATCCATCTGACCGCATGTATGTTGGGGAGGGGTGGGAGGTGGGCAGGTTAAAAAGCATGGGTATCTCTGTGAGTATGTGTGTGAATGTGTATGTATGTGTGGCTTTGAGTGTGTGTGTGTGTGTGTGACTGCTTTTGTCATCTACTGAGTGTGTGGTCCACAGTGGGCGATGCTTGTTCACGGCAGGCCACGTCTCTTGCCTTGCTTCGACTTTGCTTCCCACTTCTCTGCAGGCTGTTTGATCTCGGGATGGTCTGTGACTGTGTTTGTTCTGACAGTGCATGCATGGGGCTTTTTGCCTGGCAGGTAAATCCAAAAAATATCAGGAGGCCTGTGTTTGCTTGAAGGTGTGTGCTGAGTTTTTTGGAGCAGGTTGGCCTGTCTCTTAGCCAATTTAATGAGCACGGAGTTACTGAAATAATTTTTGGCTAACATTTTATGTGAAGAGGTGTTCACAAGACTGAAATTACACATAATTGTGTTGTCACAAAGTGTCATTCAGTCGATTACTTCACTTGCTCTGCAAAGTTGATGTTTCTTTCATAGCAACTTGACATTAGCCAAGGTTACGACTGTTGTCATAAGTGGTCTTTGTCACTATGTCACTTTCAATAAGAAGCTGATGTTTTTGGGCTATGGTTACGACAATTTAAGAGTAGCCAATGCTCTACAACCTGTCATAAACACGACACAGCAGGCATACTTACTGACATACAGATATGACAGTTATGACTGCTGGTCTTGGAGAATGGAGGAACCCAGTATGAAAACCCACTTGAAAGGTGGAGAGGACTCAGACATTAGTTATAGGATCTTCATTATTAACATTGGTGACTTGAGCTCAAACACAAACTTGATGTTTCTTTTTGAACCTCTTTGAACCTCTGATGGTCCCATCAGTGGGTTTGTCATTGCTGCTCGGCGGTGCTTTGTTCAAACCCCCAGAACTTTATTTTAAATTCTAGTGGAGATCTCAACTTTCCCATGGACATCAAATATGTCCCACCGACTTACAGGGAAATGTGTTTAAAGTGATGCACAACACATCTAGATGCTTTCTGTTTGATGTAATGGTGCAGCCATAAAACAACAGCGTGTTGGTTTTGAATATTTCACTGCATGTGAGTGTGATATAGCTTCCATGAAGCATTGCAGCCAGCAGATACAGAAGAAATATGTGACAATGTTGTACAATATGGATTACATAAAAAAAACTAACAAAATTGATATCAATTAAGGGTAAGTCTTCTTACCTAGGAAAATGCTGATTGTATATATTTCCAAGTGTTTATGACCATTTTCCAGGGGCATATTGATTTACTTTGAGCCTATAATCTCATCTCTTAAGTGGCTGAACAACAGGCAAATATCCCCCCAAAACTCTGTGTATTCCTTTTAATACTAAATGATGTGAGAAAGACTTACTGTGAAGCCTTTCTCCAAGAGGAGCTGCAGCAGTATGGAGTTAGTTTGTATTCTCTGCCTTCATAATGTCTCTGTAGCAATCAGATGCCACTTATGGCCAGTTATGTTGTTTTATTTGTGGATACAGAGTCACATGGACGGCGTCAACCCAGATTCACATGGCAGGTTAGACACGTGTGAGGCAAGCATCGACTTCAAGTAGCGGTAAACGTTTGTCTTTTCGTAACACATACGTGATTCATGGCTACCAGTTCATGGATTAGCAGTTTCAGGTCAAATTCTCTGTTCCTGTCGTTTTCCTTTCACGTCTTGTGGATTATCCATTCATGCTTTCCTAATGGTTGCTGAATACGACCTGAACGTCAACATCTGCCGCGTTGAGTGAGCCATACCTCCCAGGCGTGGGAATACCCACAATGCAGCACTCTGCGGCACTAATCCTATTGGCTGCTGACGAATCACCAACATTCTGCAGAATGCGTCACTGTTGTGTTGGGTGCCAGAACCAGGCGAGGCTAAATGCTAAACTACACCTTGAGCCTGTCAGATATGAATGAGCTGGAGGACACAGAATGGAGCTGGGCCTAGATTAGTGTGTTTGTGTTTGTGTGCACGTATGTGTGCGTGTGTGTGTGTTTGTGTGTGTGTGTGTGTTTACGTCCTTTGTGTGTGTTTGTGTCTTTGTGCGTCAGTGTGTTAGTATATCAGACACTGTGTGGGCGTTTTTTTGGGGGGGAGAACCTCTCCTCCAGTGGAGTTGAATTAGCAGAGCTTATGGAACGATTTCATGTTAATGCTGCCAAATACAGTTCCTTAATCTGCTGTGATTCCCTGTGCAGCATGGTCTTACTGCTGAAGAACACCCTGATTACTCTCCTATCGCATACATTAACTTTTACTCCCCTCTGGAGTTAGAGGTAGAGATGGAGAGGGGTTTTTAACCAGAGGGATGGGCGGACCTGCGGGGAAAGGGAAGTCAAACAAAGCCGCAGTGGGAGAGGGAAAGAAAAGCTGACTGAAAGTGGGCAGAATAGGGAATTCTTTTATCAAAACGAAAGGGTGGGATGATAACTGGGGGCTGCTGTCGATAAATCGACACAGGTAACTATGGGGGACTTGATCTTTTATTCAGCCAGTGCATCCCTGACTGTTTATCTCTGCTTTTTTAAATATACCAGTGCTCCTTGTCTGCTATTCAGGAGGCAGCTGTAGACCTTTAAAACTATGCAAAGCCCACAGAGGGTAGATAGATTTTATGAGTCCTATTTAAGAATGGACACAGTACATATAGCAACAGCGACGAATCCAAAAAAAAAAAAAAAGAAAAAAGCAGCATTTATTTCCGTTGACCTGGGTACACAGCTGAAGGGAGCAGAGGGGTTTTAAGTACAAGAAAACGAGGGGCAGGGGCGAAGGAGGGGGGGTTCGGGGCGCTGGATTTAATTTCCGCTTTGCACGGTGAGATAAGTCAAGCTTAATGAGCTGACAGAGAGAGATGGAGGGAGCAAGAAGGCTATGAGAGCCGGGGCACAGAGAACAGAGGAGAGGAGAGGAGAGGGAGGAGGGTAAGCGATAGTGGAAAGAGGGGGTATCCTGCAGATTTTGTCAGAGCAGACACATGGAGAGAGGCAGCAAAAGGGAAGGCTTAGGGAAAGAGGAAAATTGATGGAGGAAAAAGGGCCAGAACTCTTTCAGGAGTGGAGATATGCCAGCACTGGAATCCCTCTGTAAATGTCTACATGTGTGCTTTTGTGTGTGTGTGTGTGTGTGTGTGTGTGTGTGTGTGTGTGTGTGTTTGATCAAGAATTTGTTAACATGTCAAAAATGACAGTCGACGTGGAGGCTGCCCATATTCACGCTATCCTCGGGGAAGAGTTGAAAGATACAAACATTTGCTATTCTCATGTGTATCTGTGTTTGTGTGTGTTTGAGCTGGTGTGTGTGTGTGTCTGTGTGTGTGTGTGTGTGTGTGTGTGTGTGTATGTAAAGACTCTCAGATGAACCCTGCTGATTCCTACTGTGCTGATGGCAGCTTCAGGACTTTTGCTGACAGCAGCTTATTTACAATGAGTATTTTTTGTGTTCTCTTTTTTTTTTCTTTTCTTTTCAAGGCGTTGACATCTATAGTTTTACTGTGCCTGTTTTTTCCCCTCATTCCACAGTGGTTTCAAACTTGCAGTATGACATAGGAGCCCCGAGAAAAGTAAAAAGACATATATGTGAATGAAAATAAAACTACCAATTCATACTGCTTCCCTGGGACTGCATGTATACCATCTCATTATGTTTGCCAGTGGAGAATTGACATGGAGAAATGTGATTGGAGATTTTACCTTAGACTTACATCCAATACCCGAGGATGGATCATGGCTCCATGAAGCCCCATGACACAAGCATATTTGACGGCTTCTTTCTATCCCCCAGACAAAATGCATACACAAGACCACTATAAACAGTTTGTCTTTGGGTATTTATATAAATATGCAGATTGGACAAAAATCTACAGTATTGGGGGCCAAGGCTTAGAGCACTATAAATTTATTTAGATACATTTCTATATATTGAACAGCTTTTATTTTCTTTTATTTTCTGTGTCAATATTGCATCTATCAGTTTCATGTCACTTGTCTGGCTATCCCATTCACCCTGCCTATTCTTCCATTCCCTGCCCCCTTTTCTGCCTATATACATACATTTTGTAAACATAGTAGATTTCCCCAGAGGCCCCTTGGACACTGTGCACTGGCTCCATTGGCCTGGTCTGTAATCTGACCTTGCTGATACCAAAAGGCCTGAGTGACATCACAAATCAAAAGCTTGACTTTCTTTTTTTTTTTTTTTTTTTTTTTGGCCCACAGGAGCCTGTATTTCTCAAAGGTCTGAGCCTGCATTGTTCAGTGCAAGCAATGCATCAGATTGGCACTCAGCACCGGTCAGTAATTAAAGTTTTGTAGACTTTATCAGCAGGAAAAAGAAACAAAGATATCGATTTAGTTTGTCCTTCTCCATCTGTAAATGCAGCCAGCTTGCAGTTCTACGCGGTGATGTAAGGAGACAAAATAGTCAGGTAGAGTAGACAGAGAGAGTTGAGAGGGGGGACTTCATGAAAATGAGGGAATAGTAGGTTACTAGTTGAAAGTGTGTGAAAGGTTGCAGCGGCACGCTCCTATAGAGACTTAAGGGAGCTGTCCTGGTGCTGTTTGCATAAGCCGACACCAGGAGCTGTCCGTGGTCCTGAAAGAAGCAGCGAAGCTCTGCTGCCTTTAGTTCTCCTCACAATCGTTCCCTTCTTAGAGACAATTCCTGAGCGCTATCGACATTGCTTCACATTATTGCCAGCTGCCAATAAATCCTCCGTTTATTAGACCACCGTATTGATCCATTTTTTTCCTCCTCTGATCTCCCCGACTCTCTCTCTCTGCCCATTGCTGCTTAATCCCTTCTATTTTTTCCTCCTTTTTCTCCTCGTTCATTCAGAGGGAAATGTCAAGCTCTATCTCTGTCGCTAGGCGGTGAGCTCCATGGAGGGGGGGGTGGGGTGTGTGTGTGTGCGTGCATGTATGTATGTGTGTGTGTGTGCGTGTAGGGGGGTGGGGGGTGAGGGGGGTGGTGGTCAGAGGGAGTTCACCCAGATTCAGGGCCAGCTCTGTGGGGAAAGCAGTGCCACGGCCCCCTCCTCCGAGGCCTTAAGTGGGAGATTTGCCTAAATGTCAGCGTGGCTTTGATGATGTGACCGATAGAACTGAAGCACAGCAAAGGATATTTACATTTACATTATTATTGCTTCAGCATCCCAGGGCAGACATTTGACATCATGATCACCGGGCGAAAAGTCTCAATCATTTGCGTTTGAGAGGGAATAGGCCCCAGTGTTTTTTATTTTTTTTTCCCCCCTCCACATTATTGCTCTGTATTTCTTTGTGTGCATATATGTGTGAGTAAATGCTTTGTTTTGTGTTACTCGATACTGTTACGATGTTGCATGCACACAGGCGAGTATCTGAAAATGCCAAACAGGTGGAAGATAAGCTTGAGTGATTTGCTGTGCGGCCGTGTGCATACGTGTGTGTGCACCTGTGATAATGTTCCCCTGAGATGTGACATCTGATGTTTGATAGTTTGTGAATTTGTGCGTGCATGTGTGTGTGTGTATGTGTGTGTGTATGCGTGCGTGTGTGTGTTTGTGTGTGTGATGTTAATCAGGCTGTCACACCAAGACAGAGTCCTGTGGGGAAAAGCGTGTTGTGTCTGGAGTTCTCCACAGGATATCCCCTCACAAACATACAAAACACTGATGTGTGCACACACACGCACACACACACACACTCTCAGTCTTTTGCTCGTTATCTTTGTTTTCCCTTTCCTCCTTTATGCCTGCATGCTGAGTTGATGCCTGAGGTTCAGGCCGCATCGTACACAGAAACTCTAGATTTGAAACTAGACACCAATAGTTTTATTTTTCTTCTAGGAAGGGTCCGCCAGGTGCTACTGTACAGGAAGCAGGATGAAATAAATAAAATTAGATAGAAAAAAAAATAAACAGGATGAGAGGAAGGGGTACCGTTACTCCCCTGTAGCAAGTTACAAGGGAGTAACGGCTCCTTTTGCCACCTTTTCTCACACATACCACAGCTGCTTGCATCATTTTCACACCCTGATGTGCATCTACACACACACACACACACACACAGAACACACAGAGCTTGGAAGGTCTTTTGTCAAATCATCACATTGGATCACACATGTTCACACGGGTAGATCCACGCTCCCTGTAACACGTATAGATCATTCATGACTCTTCTTTATTCTCATACAGGCACCAACACCGTACTCTACACACACACACACACACACGCACACACACACACACACATACACGCACACATACCGTGGCCTCAGGGCTGTAATTTGTCATCTACTACCCATTAGCGCAGGTGGACAGAGCAAACGAGAGAAACAGGAAGCGGCAAACAAAAAAAAAAAAAAAGAGAGGAAGCCGTGGAGAGCAAGAGAGAGATTTAAGAGCTGCAGGGAAAGACACGATGACACCGACAGAAGATATCAATCCAGTGTCTGCGCACAGTAGGGCTTTTATTTTTGGATTCATTTTATTGATTCATCTTTTTTTGATTAATTGAATAATCTAATTAATCAAATGTATGAGTCAATTAATCGGAGGCATTTAGAAAATCAATTTTAATGACCACTACGGACAGAAACACGTTCCTCATGTTGGTAATCCTCATAATATCTGGTTTGGGTGGCCACCGGACGTAAACAGGCCTTCTGTTGCGGTCTGTATACTTTCGCTTCAAGTGTTTGTGCATAACAGTTGTACTGCTGTGATGAGCCAATTTGCAGAGCTTACAGACCACCATACTGTTGGGTCGCTGTCTAAAATACTCCCACACTTTAGAGGACTGTGGGCGAGGCGTTGTAGCTGCAGCTTGTTCTACATGCTTTGAGCACACGCAGCCATCATCGTGATGCGTCGACGCACGTTATGCAAATCGACGTATATTTCCGTAATCGATGATGCCGTTTGCACCGATGAGTCGCTACATCCCTCGGAAGTATCTTTCGACGTGTTTTCTTCTTTTTTCTTGCGTGTTCCCGTCTGTGTAAAAGCGAACAGTAACGGACAGAATGCCTCGCCGCAAAGGCCAGGGAACTCTTGGCATTTACGTTATTAGATGTCCGCTCGTGTTTCCTTTACCACTGTCAGTGTTACGCGGCAGAGGGTAGACGCTGGCATTTCTGACTGTCCAGTTAGACCCTGAACTCACATCCCGCTTCTCTATTTGCACAGTCCTCACATCAGGATACACACACACACACACACACACACACACACACACACAAACATACGGTAGAGGGGGGTTCAGGCTCCAGAGAAGGCATTGATTCTGTTTAGCTGAAGATAAGTTGCATGAATATTTTAGTGTGAGTTGATACACATGCACACCGCATACACAAACACACATGCGCGCGCGCACACACACACACCTCTCTCTGATTTATATCTCGGCTGCGAATGTTCCATGTAGATATGCGGCTTTCCGCAGGGCAGAGGAATATCAGATCAATTATTGAAGTGAGCGCATTTACATATACTTTTAAAAAGAGTCAAAACAACAACAGAGGCAACGCTAACAACATTGTCACCGTCACAATCATCATCATCATCATCATCATCATCATCATCGTCGTCATCGTCGCTGGTTTATGTGCCAGGATGGGCACCCACTCCGGGGAGCAGTGCATGGTGGGAGAAGGTCACCATGATCTGAGAACTGCCGGCTTCATTTCCCAGAGTGCTGCTTGAGTGACTGGTTCAGTGACTGTGTATGTGTGTGTGTGTGTGTGTGTGTTTGAGGTTGAGTGAGTGATGTCAGGGACCTGAGCAGACAGCCTTTTTTCAGCTGCTGTTAATCACACTCCATCTCTGACAGAAGCGCGGCGTTCAGGTCTTTACTGCACTCTGCCTCTCTGCCTGCCACCAGCAGCAGCAGCAGCAGCTTCTCTGTCTCTGTTTCCACCTGGACGTCGGCTCCTCAGCTGCTGTTTTCCATCCCCAGAAATAAAACGGATGGCCTATGTGTTGCTCATCACACTTTCATTTAATCTTCCTTCCCTACTCCCCTTCCTTTCCTTGTCAATTCTACCGTTGATCCATCAAATATTTCAGACACCGATAATTTCTCACCACCAGCACAAAGTTACAGTTGGCCCAAGGTGGCTGCTAGATTGTTCTTTTTTTTCTTCTTTTCTAAAGGTCGTATTAAAACTCAGACATTGCTCGTCCGATTTAGACGAAACTTAAAAATATAATATAATAATAACTCTTTTCTCTCTTTTTTTTCTCTCTTTTGTCTCTTACGGTGACTGTAAACAAACCAGCGCACGAATAAACACACATGGACTAGAATACTGACACAGTGCAGATCCAACTTACCATAAGGGACTAGCACTTGTTAATTTGACAAGCTCCTAGAGCAGCTGCCCATATGCCATGTATGGTCCCACTGGGACACTCAGCCCAACACACACACACATGCACACACACACACACACACTGATGGAGGTAGGGGCAGAGGTATAGATATGAATGCAGTAATAGTGTGTGTGTGTTTGTGTGTGCATACGTGTGTGTTTGTGAAAGAGAGAAAGAGAGAGAGAGAGGGGAAAAAAGCAACTTAAGACCTGGTAATATCATTAGATTATTGTGAGCGTCTCACAGCATAAGGCAACTTGTACACAAGTAAAGCTGATGAAATGTGATGGCTGACCTTCTCAACAGACTAGGTACATGTCTATGCATCCACACACACACACACACACACACACACACACACTAATACACACACATACCAAAAAGCTACATGCCAAAAGTGTGCTTCTCTCGCCGGCTCATTCACAAATTTTGTCCGTGACTGGTATCATAAAAAGGTCATTGCAACATCTTGTCTCAAAACGGTTTTCGCATGTTTTTAATCCAAGTGGTTTTTATTATTTCAGTGGGCTACTCCACGCTTTCTTTGAACTTGAGCAGCCTCTACTTCTATCCCTCCGCTCTCAGTTGAGTGCCAGATGGTGCAACCCATCACTGTTAACAGACAGAGATGGGAGAGGGGAAGAACAGTGGGATGAGGAGAGTCGGGCAGGAGCAGAGCAGGCCCATGTATTATTAATTGTGAGTAATAGAGGCTTGTATGGCTGTATACATTATTGAGGCCAGGTCCTTCCGAGGGCAGTTAAGCTGAAGTGGCACTTGGCTTAATGGATTGGGACAGAGTCAGACCGAGAGCGTACTTACCAAGCGCCAGGCGTAAAGTTAACACCTGTTTATACAGCGCCACACACGACGGGCCGCCGCGAAGCCTGGAACCTTAAAATCGCCTTCGTTTCGTCACGAAAAACTCCAGTGATTAGAAAACACCCCGCTGGTTACAGTTAAATTCAACAAATATCCAGCATATTGTGAATTGTTTTTCACCGCATGAAATTTTCAAAATGAGGGTGCATGCTGTTATAGATTTGTTAAGTCAACTTTATTGTAATGCCATGTTTTTTCTTTAAAAATGTCCACTTTGTATGTAGTGCAGGCTCTTACTGTTTGTGGTTATTTTGTAGTGGAAATTTGAAGGTAATATACTCTAATGCAAATGTGCTTTTTTTTTTTTTGTAGTGTGTGTTTGTGTGAAGGATGGGGGGGGGATTTCGTGGCAACTGCTAAACATGAATGAAAGCACATTTGTCTGTCAGCGCAGCAGGAGTCCTGCTCATCTTCTGCTGCCTCTGAGAACACACCACCACACACACACACACACACACACACCTGCCCACTCAGACACACAGACACTGTGCGCTCGCAGCGGGACACAGCACACACACACACACACATTCAGCACTGTGCATTTTTCCCAGTTAAATGTCTGTGTCTTTGTCTGTGAGGCTCAGCCAACCTTTCTTCCCCTGCCTTTGTGTACGTATGCAGCAGTATAGCGGTGTTGCGGGATAATCTATGTCATATTTACAATCTGATATGGCTTTTACAGTGTGCCGTCTCAATATTGCCACAGATATCTGCCTACCTCTTACAGCAGCGATCTAAATCTCATATTATTAGTGTTGTTTTCTGGTCCGCATTATCATGCACCGTTGGCTTTTCTCGTGTTTTCATGTGTAGGTATATCAAAGCATGACACTGATATTGAGAATCTGATATGAGAGGTGTTCAGATTCTTAATGTATTTGCTGTTGCATAAGTAATCCTATATTTCATCTGCATCGGCTGACTTCACACACACACACACACACACACAGCTGTTGGACTGTGCAGATCGGAGCTGTGTGAATGTTGGTTTGGGTAGGAGGAGTGTTGGGTGATCCTCTCAGCTCGGTGGCAGCTCCTGTCATTGGAAAGAACAGTATCACTCTGCATTTACATTGATCCTTATTAGGCTGGGAGATTAAACCTTCAACAAATGCAAGCTAGCTAGGGCTGCCGCGCTGCATTGGCATTTCGCTATACCACTCCATACACAGGCCTGCACACACACACATGCACGGGCACACACACATGCACACACTCAATCACCACTTTTACAGTCATGCTTCGGTGTTAATCTAGGACACAGTTACCAGGAGACATTTTCTCTGTCTGAACCTTTTTTTTTTTTTCTTTTTTTTTTTTTAATTGGGATTTTCTAATTCACAGTTTCATAGCAAGTCAAGACTTCTTGTGATATTTTTGGCTTGTTGGATTTCCAACTCCTGCAATTCAGTTTCCAGAATAATTAGCTTTTGGAATCAGCAAAAATTGGCTTTAGAATCTAATTAATTTTCATTTTTCTAATGGAATCATCAGGTATTTTTGCCTGAAACCAGTTTTTTTTTCATTTCCATCCCCCAAACTTTCCCACTATTTCATTCCATCAACTAATTGTACTCCATCCTTCCAGAAAAGAGGCACATACAGCCGAGTGTCTTTGGGATGGATGGAGGTCTCCTCGATAACAGGACAGGTCATGTGGTGTTGTCATGTTGTGTGGCGTGCGGATATTTCATGAGCTATTTGTTTCCCGACCTTGCGATGCGTTGTCGCCCTGGCCGCGAGCCAGCGTTGCGCAGCGCACAACACCTGTGTCTGTTTGTGTGTCTGTGTGTACACGTGTTTGCATGTGTGCACGTCGTGAGGAAGATGCTTATCTTCAGACAAAGCAGAGGAAGGGAACAAACACTCAGTGCACACAAACTCAAGCGCAAACACAACATGATTTGTTGACCTTCAAATATTGAATATCCATTAAAATTTTACTCAGAGAAGTCATTGGTGTTTATACGTACGGAGTGTGCACACGCCGCGCTGGAGCTGATTTTCAAATGAAACAGTCTGATATATCATCAAACCGCCCTATTCCATATGTATATATCAGCTCAACCTATATAGTCTGTGATGTTCTACTGAATATGGATAGGCCTGCTTATACTGTTTAAGAAAGGGAGATATGGGCATAGGATGAATGTGTGTGTGTGTGTGCGTGTGTGTGTACTCATGCATGTGTGCACTATATGTGTTATCTCTCTCTGCCTCTGAGAACACCTCTTCTGTTCTGATAATGTGAGACTCATTCATACTGTTCCCCGTAGGGACAAGAGAGAATGAAATCACAGGGATCATATACATCGAAGGGAGGAGAGATGTATAGAGAGCGAGAGAGAGAGCGAGAGAGAGGGAGAGAGAGGGAGAGAAAGAGAGAGAGGAGGAGGATGTCATTTGCTGGGTGTCTCATGTTGTGTATTCTACAGAGAGGAGAAAGATAGGAATCAGGGTGTGTTTCTGTTCTGACATGGACGAGGAGCCGCAGAGCACAGACCAGAGCGCAGATAGGAGGAAGGAGAGAGAGAGAGAGAGAGAGTCTCGAGGGAGGGAGGGAGGCGAGGGAGCAAGGCAAGAGAGAGGGTTAGAGCGATATAGATCAGGACCTGGAAGCTGTTCTCCTCTGTCCTGTCATAGATGAGAGGCAAGGTGATAAGGAGAAAGAGGAGAGGACAGAGAGAGGAGGACACGAAAATGGAGGGGTGAAGAAGGGCAATACAAGGCATTTTACTACTCGTTTACAAATGGAGCAAAGGGTGAAGGGATGTCTGCGAGAGAAAAAAAAAATGCCACAGAAGTCACTCCAGAATGGAGTAGAAACTTCAACAGAGAACACATTTGGCTCAATTTTTTTTTTTCTGCACCATGCAGCTCCAGAAATAGCGTTCCTCCATCGTTATAGCAGTCTCACACCAATGCAATGGGAATGCAGTGTGAAAATATCAACATTTAAATGCAATGATCATCAGAAGACGCCTCATTGACTGCCATATAAGCTCATGCAGAATTTTGCAAATGGTGTCGCCGTTTTTCTTTCCTCGCATGAAAATTTCTGATGCGCGAGCAGTTATAGAAACCACACTGATTCTGTTTTTGGTTTCTTATAAAATTTGTAAGGATTTCTGAAACAAAAAGGAGTACAGTGATTCTAGCTTTCATTGATTTCACCACTACTCCTTCTATGGTACTGTCACATTGGCACCATAACCCAATATAGCAGTTTCCTCAGTTGAAATCTCATGTCATCAGCAAATAAAATCAATCACACCTGCAGTGCAAGTAATTCACATTGACTTCTGGCATATGCAAGGATCGGATTTCAAATTGGCACATACAGCCAAGAGAAACCCAACCCGGTGGAGGAGTTACAGTTTCTGGCAGCACCTGATTCTGTACAGCACGACATTCTCAGAATACAAATTTCCACAAAAAGCTGCCTGGTTCGCAGCCAGTTGTTAAACAGGAATAGATGGTACAGTCGCTGAATGTGTTTTGTTTAGAGTAGCTTCTGTTAAGCATGCTACTATCACTCCCACTATTTTTAGCTCACAGCATGCTAGTAAGGTTAGTTTACTTATACCTATATCCCTATTATGTTTAGCTCATCCTGCTTGGCAGCTCCAACTGCCCATACTAATCAGATTGTCCTGCCTAACTGTACCTGATGTTAAATCCTGATTTTGTGCAGTGTGTGAATAAAGTTGATGGACTCAGATTACTTGACAAGGTGCTCCAGCTCCCCTTGGGAGATCTCCAGGCATTTCAGAGCATGCTGGGAGATGCAGTTCTTCCAGGATGCCCCAGTTGTTCTCCCAGTACAGCTCAAAAGCGAGGCCCCTGGAAGGTGGGGGGGGCATTCTTACTTGGTGCCCGAACAACGTCAGCCGCCTCTTGTCAGTGTGGAGGTGCAGTGGTTCAACTCTGATGTTCCTCCAGGTTGTTGAGCTTGAGTGACGCCCTATGAAACTCGATGGAAATCATCCCCCAATCCTAATAAATAAATAAATATAAATAACTAATAATAAATAAATACTACTAATAAAAAACTAACAACAAAACCCTTGTGCATGCTTTTCATATGTGTGTGTGTGTGTGTGTGTGTGTGTGTGTGTGTGTGTGTGTGTGTCTCCATGGTGCTAAAGAAAGGCCATATATTAGGAATAGTAAGATGTTGATTCAACCACACTGGTATACGAAATTAAGTTATAAACTTCTCTGTGTATTAGAATTGTGTGACAGCTATACTTAAACTCACACACACACATGCACACACACACACACACACCTACGCGCACACACAGAATGGAACGGCATTGCTGGACATCACCCTGACACCTCATTGCTGTTATTCCCAGCTTGTTGCCCTGGAGACCGATGGCATGTAGCTGCAGGTGGGTGCAGAGGAGGGTGTTGATGTCTTCCAGTCTCTCTCTTGAGCTCGGCTCAAGGTCTGAAGATCACATGCCAGCATCAAACAAAGGATTTGTCCACAGGGACAGTCACACACACACACACACACACACACACACACACACACACACACACAATGCTGTGCCATAGCGTTGTGGCAGGAACATCTGTCCTCTGTCTCTGTTCATTGCCCTATATTTGTTTCTGTCTCTGTGATTTTTTTTTTTTATTATTTTTTCTGTCACACCACTGCTTTAAGTTCAACTAGTTGGGTTTTCTTAATTCATTCTTTCCTCTACCTGTTAGTCTCACTGCCCCCCCACCCCTGCCTCTCTCTCTCTCTCTCTCTCTCTCTTTCTCTCTCTCTCTCTCTCTTACTCTCACTCTCTCGCGCTCCTCTCTGTGTTCAGTGAGATTATGTTACTAAGCAGAAGTCTCCTATCAGAATGTTCATTGGTGGAGCTCATCTTTGGCTGGAATTACATAACGGCTCCCTCCTCATCTTCATGCTGACTTACTTAGATATTAAGATAAACACCAGTCAAGTGGAAGCAGAAAACTCACTGAATATTTTCACCGGGTTCACCATTCTGTTTCTTTACATCTCCAGCTCAGTAGTCAATATGCTGCCAAGAGAGGGCACCAGATAAAGAACGAAATACATGCACATACACTCACTGCTCTTAGCAGTTTTTTTTTTTTAATGAAGTTCAGAGTTGTCAAAAGAATTTGCTGAGTGCCCGATGAATATCTGAGTAAACTGCTGAGCTGCCATGCTTCATTTGACTGTACTTTCTTTATTGAAACTCATTTTTCTCAGAGCGTTGGGTAAATATGTGTTTGGTATGGCTGAAGTCGAACAGGAGAGAGAGAGAGAGAGAGAGAGAGAGAGAGAGAGGGAGTGTGAATAAGTGACAGAGAGGGAGGAAAGGAGAGAAAGAAAAAAACAGAAGGAGAAAGAGGGAGAGAGCATCATCCTTCCTGAGACAGCGCCGGTCGTCACGCTCCTCTGGACTGCTGGAGCTTCAAAAGGCCTCCCTCATCTGCCTCGGATATGGAGGGGACTGTTGCTAAGGCGGGGGCTGTGACCCAGCTGATTCTGAGGTTTTGGTTGCTAAGGCGGAGGAGATGTGATCCATCTGTCAGGTTGTGATCTGGCTCTGGTGCCTCTCAAACAGAAAGGGGGAGAGAGAGAGAGAGAGACTGAGAGAGAGAGAGTGGGGGGAGTGACGGAGGGGAGAGAGGAAGGCAGTGAATGGAATAGAAGAATGGGTGATGGATTGATCTGGACTGAAAGAGGCAGAGCCATATGGGGTCCATTTTTATGTATGCCCATCTATCACTTTGTCTATCTGTTTGTGTTTGTGCATGCGTGCATCAGGTGTGTGGTAGAAAAGGAGCGGATGATGCAGGTAAAAGCCCTTGGCTACGAACAAAGAAGCCTTAGGGCTGAAAGTGTAAGTCACATCAAACACAGAGGTACTTCAAAGCAGCTCCATAGGTTACACCTCATAGGAGAGCAAGACTTCAAACGAAGCCCAAACATACAGTACGACCCAAGACATCAATTACAGCCCGTTTCTTTGAATAGCACCGGTAAGTATACTGATACATGGCTTTGAATGGAAGCCTTATCCTTGTATTGGCTAGACATTTAAGGTCAGACTTTGGCTGGATTTACACAAGAACAGAGAAGTCTGGTTTCATCCTAAGTGCACAAGGTCTTATGGTTTTCATGTTTACGCCGCGCGAAAAAATGGGGCTAAAAAACATCAAGTTTTCTTTGATGTTCCTGTGTAAATCCAGCTTTTGTCTTACTCAGAGCTTCCTCTTACCTGCAAAGCTCATTCTACCAATCTGCCGCGCGTCTTCTCCTCGCGCCGCAGAAGACGCGTACATCCTCGCTCCCCCCTTCTCCTCCCTTCCGCCTCCTCCCTTTTTTCTTTTCCTCCTTTTTCTCCTTCTTGCAGGAGCCTTTGAAGAATAATAGGTGTGCGCTGGGAGCTCTATTGATTTGGTCTCGCCGTGTTCAGGGAAAAATTGAGCTTTATTTTCTCCAAAATACAGACCAAAGAGGAAAAAATTGACCATGTTTTAGAAGGCCTTTCACATCCAATTTGTGTCTATTTTCCTTTCTTTTTTCTTTTCCCCCCTCTGCTGTTTTGTCTACTTGACCAGTTCTGCCTGTTTTTCTTTAACTTTGTTCTGTCAGTCTTTCCCCTTGCTTGTCAATCTTCTCTTTGTTTATGTAGTTTCTCTCACCACTCGCTGCACCTTCCGTCCATTTCTATTTCTCTCCCTCTCAGTGCCTCTGCCGTCTTTTTTTCAGTATCTGTTGTGTGTCAGGCGCCAGGCAACACCCAAAACTGGCCACACACACTCACACACACATACACACACACATACATAGGCATGATCGCAGACACACAGAAAAAACTGACCGAAACCTTAGTGTCCTTACAGAACCTCCCGTCCACACCTCTCCTCCATCTTTCCTGCTCCACTCCCGGCCCCAAGCGCAGTAACACAAACTCATCACTCATCTCACGCACACACAAACACACACACACAAACGTCATGCAAGCCTACACACATAAATATACATGTCTGAGCGCACGGTGTATACACATAAAAAGACAAGGACAGGCACACACCCTTGCACAGAAACACAAATACACACACACACACAGAGGAATGCATGCGTGCGAACCCACATAGGAGCTGAGTAGCATTGACGAATGTGAAGTAGCTGTGTGTTGTGCGCCTCGGGCACTCCTTCTAGCTACTGATGCAAGTTAGGGCCAAGTGGCTGCTCTTTCATGATGCTGAGACAGTGCACGACCACCAATTATTGCAAATATGATGAATGGATGGATGCTGCAGATGGATATATCAGTCTGTAATTACCTGGACGTGGAAGCTAAAATATCTAATACATTGTTTGAGCAAATTAATGAATAGCTGTTTGAACAGATAAAAATAACCTCGGTATTTGAGGGTTTAGCTCCTGCATTGGAATGCTGCAAGAAACTGCAGTGGAGCTAACTTGCCAAGATAAGGAATATTGAATTAAATGAAATTGTATGTGACTGAACTGAACGGTTAGGCAAGAAAATGACAGATTGCTTGAACCGAGTGAATACTTGGAATGAATGAGTTATTTTCAGGCTTGCTCTGTTGACCCTGGTTGTTGGACCGTTTTAAACTCCTTTCACTCTTTGAGTCAAGGATACGTGTATACTCCGCTACGCCTCTGTTTTTCCTCTGTCCCTTTCCCAGCATCTGTGCCAAGGGGAGACATTACATAGGTCATGACCTGTCTACCAGCTCTCATACCATAAGCTATTCTGGTCACTCAAGAACATGAGAGAAAAGGTCACCAAAGAACTGTCTTAGTCTCCGCCGCCCTTGAATATTAATAACCCAGCAGCTTTGTCTCCTCTTTGGAGTGATATCTCAATGCTAAATTACCAGCGTGTCAGGGTTTTGAAGCATATGATCCAATTGTGACAACCCGCACACAGTCGCTGCTGGGGAAACAGCAGATGTGCGAGTGCAAGTTCCACTTTGTGCTGTGATCTATAATATGAAGACACGCCAGGGTGCCAGTATGCCAGACAGTCGATAACGTGTAGATGTGCAGATTTGAACTCACTTTGCAGCAACGTGTCTTGCACTCGCACTCACATTTGTATGCGCCACACCAACATGGATTTGCATACCCTGTCTCTGATATGATAGCGCCAAACACATCACTGCTGCACATCAGAATGAATGGGAATATCAGAGAGGATGGGGACGGTGCGCAAAAAAAATGTGTTCTTGGCTAAGGATTTCCTCCTGCTCTAAAAGCGACTGCTAGCGTCATTGCTCTGATTAAGTTGCATAAGAGAAAAAGAGGAAATTTGGCCTCATTTCATTCCCCTGGGAGACAAAGAGTGGCGGCGGCGGTGGTGGGGAGGGACAGAGAAACAGAAAACAAGGTGTCCTTGTGATCACATTGCAGCACTTTGAAAATGTTTGTCATTTGATTGCTCAGAGGTAGAGAAGGATTTAGAGCAAGCGCATGGGAAGAAATGGTTTGGTGTATGAGGGGAGGGTGGAGGGTGGGGAGGCAGAGAGGGAGGGAGCTGGAAAAAAGGAGCTCTATAAATAGTGTGTGTGGTCCCTGCAGCCTCATTGTGGCAGCTTTGACTGTGGACCTCAGATTACACAGAAGGGATTTAACCTGTGGCGTCACCCAAGGCTGCAGCTTATACCTAGCGGTTGTGTGTGTGTGTTTGTGTGTGTGTGCACGCTCCTGTTTAATACCATCATTTTCACCTGTGGGAACATGTTTGTCGGTCTTTGGATCTGTATGCAAACCCTTAATTTTGTATCTATCTGCATGCATTCATCTATCAGATGGCATCCTGCTGTATTTTGTGCAGAAAAAGCAAGAAATCCACACTTGTCGATTCTCGTGTACCTGCTAAACATTTATACAGTCATACAGTATTGAAAGGTGTGCAATAAATTCAGCAGGGTGTCATGCTTAATGTATTCCTATTCCAAGAGAGGGAACACACAGTGCCAGTTGTCTGCGTCTCCACTGGTGTTGACTTCTCCCCCAATGTAGCCACATGGAGGGGGGGAAAGGCGGGCATATCACTGTATCCCGAAAGACACTGCCAGGTTGGCTGTCATGGAGGCTGCTTACATCTGCATGATGATATGCACTGAGCACAGACTTGCCAGAGAGGGTTGACCTGGTAGGGGGTGCACGGAGAACAAATAGTATGAAGGAGTGCTGAGTGGAAGAATGACACCAGCGATACGGGGAATTTTGCCCCAAGGTTAGGAAACCCAGTCAATGATTAATGCAGCCGTGTGAATATTGGCTTTTAAAGTGGCAATCGGGCAGAAGAAAGGTTTTTCCTTCTTTTTTTTTTTTTTTGCCAACATATTTGGTGATAAGCTGTTATTGCTGTGCTGTACCTGCACTGCACATTTCCAGAAATCACTTTACAATGTAACAGTATGGCCACTGTGATGGGCTTGAAATAAATGTCCAAATCCAGCCAGTGTTGCAAAGTTTCTAGCCGAGACCATGCCCGAGAGAAAGAGAGAGAAAGAGAGAGAGCACCCAGGAGATCACATGTGCACTTACACAAAAAAGAAACCAAGGAAGAGTAGCATAAAATAAAATCTTTTTGCTCCCATCGGGCTCAGGTTGGGTTGCTGACCTCTAACTGTGATGTCTTTTTCCCTGGTTTTCAGGTGACCAAGTTTAAGGTCCTTTTACTCGCAGGCCTCTCTCCTTCTCTGCTCAGTTACTGTGGCTATCACTACTCATTCTAACTTCCCGTTTCTTTTTCTTTTCAATACAAACAAAACTGCTGTTGCTGCCACTGGAAACCTAAAATGCATCACTTCCTTCACGCCAGAGGATTTTTCTTGGGAAAATCCTGCCTTAGACCGGCTGTTCGGAACATCAGAGGCAGCAAAAATAAAAGCTTTCATGAATTGGGTCCAAAGCAGATTGAATCACTGCCTTGATCTATCAGTTCCATCAATTCTCATTTCATTTCTGTTGTTCACTGGCACTCACTCTCAAAAAGGTAGCCGAGTGCCCTGACCTAAACCGTGCCTGGAGTTCCTCGAAGGACACCGAATGAGCGTACCCTTCCTCAACTCAAACGAAAGTGATCTTGCAGGATCAGCTCTCTGTGCAAGGCCAACAACAATACTCAACAACAATATTGGGTGTGCACAATTTTAAATGCTAGGGGTGCACAATTTTTAACTGACAGTATGTTAAACCCCACATTTTGTGGCTCAGCACATAAACATAAAAATAATCAGCGTATTAGTGATGAGCTTTTCACCTAACAGCACAGATAATAATCCCGTGTACGCCCTCAGAAGCACATGATAAGAATCTACAGTGGACCAGCGGAGGGAATTGAGAAATCTATGGGGAGACTGCTTGACCCCATGGACTGCCACCATAAGGTATAATAAATAGTGGAGAGTGGGGCTGACTTGGCTGGGAGCTGGGCTCACTAGAGACAGGGGAGACATGAGCAATGCATCTGAAGGAATGAGATATGCATGCATATATACACACACACATCAGTGAGAATGGTTTTATACATTCATGCAAACATAGACTCAGTCCCAAACACACACACATGTATATGGTATGTATGAATAGACACAAAGGGATTTGATATCCATAGGGGGACGCAGTGGGTGAGCAGGCAGTTCTTTCTTTGAAAAGTTTGACACTTAAGGACCTCATCCCCCAGCGGACTGGGCTCGAATACCATTACAGCCCAGTGGCATGGAGTCAGCACTGTGTCTAATGAGGCGATGATGGAAGCAGCATGCCGTATGTGATGAGAGACAGTGAGAATTTCCAGTTGCAGTAAGGCGAGTTTTTTTTTTTTTTTTTTTCTCTGAGTGTTGCAAAATTTGGAGTGGGAAACGAGGGAGCAAGTGTGTTGGCGTTGGCTGGATTGTCATGCAGTAACGCAGAATTTTACACCACTGCTTTGATTAAGAATGGATGACTGTGCTCTACTCTTTCTTTCTCTCCCTCACCTCCTGTCTTTCTTTTCTTCTCTCTCCCGTCTTCCCCACGCTCCTTCCCTCTTTTTTTTTCCCCCGTAAGGAACCTGATACTTAGGCGTAGGAGAAGAGATGAAGGGACGGACGACTGGAGAAGATGGAGAGGAAAAGATAAGGAGGGAGAGAGACAGCAGGAGGGTGGAGTGAAAGATGACTGACAGGAGAGGATTAGAGGGGATAGAGGGAGGGAAGGAGAGATGAAAGGAGTAACAGGTCCGTTTCCTGCTTATATAAATGTTTGAATTATGAAGGTGCCGCTGCTGATGTGCTGCTGTGGATATGCTGAACCCCTTCATCCCCCTCTTCACACACACACACACACACACACACACACACACACACATGCACAGCCCTGCTCCTTCTCTTAGCCAATCACCGCACCACACTGCTGTATTTGGGTCATAGCAATGTGTTGCTGCTGTCTCCACTGGCAGATGCATTGTGCTGTAATCTCCAAAAAATAGGCTGGGGGGAGGAGAAGGAGGAGGAAAGTGGGAGAGGAGAAGGGATGGTGACAGAAGCTAGGAGCCATTTCCCCTCCCAAGAAAATGAACCCTCTGTTTTTTTTTTTTTTTTTTTTTCAGTACAGTATCTCTCTTTGCTTTTTCCCCCTCTCATTCTTTTGCCATCTCTCCATCCTTATTTCATCTTTACAAACTTGCAGGCTTTTGTAAGGATCACAGCTGTCACAGGAGTCTCATTCCCCCACTCTCCGCGCCTCCTTCACTTTTATTCATGAGTTGATTCACACTGTGCCCAAATCATCAATGAAATCTTCTCAAACTCCTGCACTTAAGTGGATCTAAAAATCACTGGTGTTTAAGGGAAACGTCAGAGCCATTGATTTCCCGAGCGCTCAGAAGCCCTGCTGATTTTTAAATGAAGGGTCCACTGGGAGAGAGCATGAGCGAGAGTCAGTGGAGGAGAAAGAGGCAGATGCTAGGCAGAGATGAGATGAGAAGAAATTGGGATTAAGACAGTGATGGAAAAAGAGATGATGAGAGATGAAAAAAATGAGGTTTCACCCTTAAAATCGTGGAAGAACACCTGTGGCAGATAGATGGAGTGACTTCTTGTAGTGTGAGGAAATTGGTCTAAATCGAGAGCTGTCTCTCCGTCTCAGTCTCCCTCGGCTCCCCTCTCTGTCTGTGTCAATACTGCACCTCCCTGCTTTGACCGAACATGAAGAACAAGATGACTGTAGCATATAGACATTGTGCGACAGGGATTGCTGGGTCCCAGCGTGTAAAATGGGTCATGGAAAGGCTGCATGAATCCCTTATTTTCTCAATGGCAAAGGAAATTTTAATATCATGCAGCGTAGGCACAGTCTCTCCATCCTTCAGTCCCGGTAAAGCACCGCTGACCCCGATGCCCTGCATGAGCAACGATGACTGAAGAATAGTTGAAGCTTTCTTAACTAGCTGACAGTTTTTCCAATTTCCAATTGTTCCTGCCTAAAAACAACATACTCCCGAAACAAAATAAATTCACCACATAAAAAATGGATGATGAGTTATATATTAATTATGGTTTTGCAGCCTCTCCTCGACCTGCTGGTGTGTTGTTTGCCTGGAAAAGGGAAGCAGGGAATGCTGGATTCACTAGAAATTTAAATGACATGTGATGTCCAACAAATAAATAGAAAACAAATACAGAATTCACTGTGATGATGGATATCAGTGCATTGAAAGCTTAACTACTTTTTGACAACATAATATTTGGCAGCTGTTGAGACAAATAGTACCTCTACATGTGCGTTTCTCATTCATTCATTCATTCATTCATTCATTCATTCATTCATTCGGTACCCTGACCCATGGTATTGCGTCCTGTAGTGACCCAGTAGACTGCCGGCTCTCTGGGATCGCTCGCTGACCAGTGACTTTCAATCTGATGCTTGATCCAGTGAACTGACCGTGAACCCTTTCACTGTGTGTTGGTGTGTGTGTGTGTGTGTGTGTGTGTGTGTGTGTTTTGAGTGTGTGTCTAGTGCAGTGCTTTTAGAGTTTAGGGCTCTCTAAGGGGTCCTTCACAGGCTTCCAGGGGTCTTTGAGAGGCTTCTAGCAAAATTAAGAATAGTTTAACTTCACTAGAATTTAATTCACTGCAAATTTCCATAATACACACACACAAAAAAAAAAAAAACAGTATTGAAAAATGGAAAATGAGTGATTATTTTAACATCATGTTTTAATCTCACCTCATTGGATCCATTTGTTAGTATTCAAGTAGAAACATCGAAACAATTTAACAGAAACCATAATATCTTTTTATATTAGGGCAGAATCACTTCAAATAGCGGCCTATAACTTTTTCATGAGTTTACCTTGGGGTCCAGAACATAAAAAAAAAAAAAAAAAAAAAAAAACTTTGAAGGCCCCTGATCAAGTGATCTTCCAAAAGACTGACCTCTTTAACAGCAAAATGAGCCGGCAACACTTTGATGACTGTGATGTCGGGTACCTACAGTTTTTGTCGCGCAAATTCACATTTGATCACAAAGTAAAATAAATAAAAAGAGGACACAGACGTTTACATAGCCAGTTTCCTTAGCTATCTGTGAAGGGAGGGTAGAATAATGAACTTACACAATCAGAATCATCATAACTAAATATCTCAGACAAAAACTAGAAATAATCCCCCTGTACTTTACATCTGACTGATGTTAAATAGCAAATAATAGAGTGCATTTCTGAAATGTCAACTACTGATGTCCGCTGAGTATCGACAACATAGACATCAGTAATCAACCAGACTGATGTGATGGCATCGTCACACACACTCTGCTCCCCGTCTTCATCAGTGTGTGTCTGTGTGTTTGTGTGAACATGCTTGAGTGTTTCGAAATATAAATAACTGTATGAGTCACATGGAGTTCAGAGTTAGCTGGGGTGAGTGCTCCTTGTGTGTGTCTTTTTGTGTGTGTGTGTGTGAGTGCTCCTCTTAGAGGGTGTGTGAGTGTATGTGTGTGTATGTGTGTTGAGCTACAAAATAATGCTTCCCTGAAGGCTCCTTCGTGCAGTTTATTACACATCAGTCCCATAACGACGACCATCTCTCTCGCTCTCTTTTTCTCTCTCTCTCCGTCTCTGTCTCTCCCCTCCACTTATTCCTCTTTCTCCCCCGTTTCGTCTGTCTGTGCTTGCCCGTCCCTCCTACGCCCTCGTTCCCAGCACTCAGCCTAACAACCAGTCCCTCTCTCCACTGTATGGTGATTTACTCTCCTCTTACTCCTCTCTGTCCGTCTCTGTCTCTCTCTCCCTCCCTCTCTCTCTCTGGTGGCGGGTGTGGGATGTAGGGACCACTCCATGGCTCTGCCTGCATCGCTGCTCACTCTGGTGGCAACGATAATGACAGAGGGAACGAGGGATGAGGGACCGAGCGAACGAGCGAGAGGAGCAGAGAGATCGAGTGCTCTTCCACAGTGGTTGCCAGTGACTGCATTAAGCAGCCCTCTTATACACACCAAAGGGTCTGACGAGGGATGCTGTCATCTACCCTCTGTTGATGTGTGTGTGTGTGAGTGTGTGTGTGTGTGCTGTATGTGCGTAGGTGAGAGAGATTAATGTGAAGGTGTGAATGGGCGTTTTGTTGACTTGCGAGGTAAATCACATGTAGTTACACATACATGTTGACGTGCATGCATGTTTATCACATATGTATGTAAATGCTTTGTGTAGGGAGGGGGCATTATGTCAAAATTCAATATATAGCAGTTGGCCTGGTTGATATATCGGCTACATATCATCTGGGTTTTTGCTGATGTTGTGATAACGTGAGGTTATTATATGGTTGAAGTGTTTTGTCTTTTGGTGATTGTAAAGGTTTCATAACAATAAAGGGATGCAATTTATTTATTTGTAACTTATAATACTATTCGAGCTGTTCTATTATTTTCCTCTACCTGCTTGGTCATCATATTCACAGTACTAATGATTATTTATCAGAAATCTCTCATGTGTTAACGCCTCGTGAAAGGACCAGCAGTCGTCCCTACAGTATCATCACAATACCGTTATCAAGCTGTTCAGCCGGAGATATTTTGATATTTCATTTTGTCCACAACCCTCAGTCCTAATCTTACTTCAGAAATGTGACAGTACATATCGTGGAGCAGAAAAGATAATCACAGCATTAGCTAGCATTGGTGTTATTGTGCTGTAGTAATCACAAATGAGATTTCACAAGCCCTCCATCAAATTGATATAATTTGCACTTTGTAATGACATTTTTAAATTGTTGTTTACATTCTAGAGAGCCAGTGCTATTGCTAGGAGGATCTGTAGCGCAGGAATCAACATAATTCTGCGCGGTCATACTTTTTATTACATCACGTCACGATTGTCCTGAATTACAAAACCCGTGTCACATATAGATTGTATTTTGAAATCACCTCCAAATCGCCCCGTTATCCCTGGTATTGCAGCATGTGAAAACCAGCCAGGCTGAGTTTTCCTCAGATGTCCATCCTCTTTGAGCCGCAGTCGACAGAAAAGCCTTTTGCAGACTCTCTTGACCCCGGTTCTACCTCATCAGCTCTGAGGTGAATCTCCTCTCCCACCCCCCTGAGGGCTGAGGGCTCCATTCAGACTTATCACACCCACACGCAATACTCTATCAGGGTTTCCTCCAGAAAAATTAGTAGGCATGGTAGCAATGTGGCGGGCGAACAGGCACAGGGAGGAGTGTGGGTTCTCACTTGAACTACAAGCACAAGTTACGTTGTATTTTAATATTGTTCTGTATGTATGGGAAACATTTATAAGCATTTATATCACATTTATAAAACATTTTTGTCATAAACTGGGAAGCAACCAGGCCCAAACAACTAAAGATCTATAGCCTAAAATTGGGATACATATATTATATGTCATTATATATGATATAGGTCTATATTATGTCGTTAATTTTATACTTTTTCTCCTCTGTGCTCCTCTTTTTTCCATTGCCCTCTTTGGCCCAGAGTGGCCAAATTCAATGAAAACAACAACAACTTGACAAATGAAGCAGTAACTCCTTTAGCCAATGTGCCACAGTGTGCTTGCAGAGGTCTGAAACGGAGATTTAAAAGTGCAGAAGTTTTCGTGGACACTGTTTCGTGAGCACTGCGTTATGTAATTTGTCTTTTTTCGGATTTTGGTAAAACTCGGGAATTTTTGCTGGAAACCGTAACTTGTGGGTTTCCTCATTCTTCTCTTTCACTTGTCTAAGACTCTTGGCATTTGCTGTAAGTTGGCTTTGGCTCACATTAAGGAAAGGCTACAGAGAATGAATGTAAGTCAGCTAAAAATTTCATCGCCATCTTAGGAAGAAACTGGCTTTAACCTGGAAATAAGCATTTCTGATGGTAGCTATCCTTCTAAGTTGTTACTGCTGCTTGAAATAGGCACGATCAAGAGCTACGGTTGCCACTGAGAGCTGGAGAAAAAGAAATGTATTGACATCTGGAAACCTCGGGATGTGTTGCACACTCAGACAGTATTGTTTGAGAAATGCACCAATTGTCCATCTCCTGCTGTGCCCCTAGTTCTCGCATTCATGCTTAAAATTTGTTTTCTCCAGCAGCGCAAGATAGCCCGGTATTCAGGTCAATATCATTGCATGTTAGCTAATGACATGGATACTGTTTTTTTTTTTTTGCAGCTGAACAAATTTATAGTGAATTAGATGGAATTAAAATAACTTGTCTGTGAACTGCAGCTGATTCCAATCTAGCGCTCCCCACATCTTACAGAGGTATGAAAAGGAAATACTTGACCCCATTTCATCACTTGATGGCACATGTCATATCCCATGGGCTGAGGCAGGGGAAGATGTGCCTTTTTTATCATGTGCAGAAATAGTTTTAATATTTTTAGCCTTAGAATATAGCTGAAAACCGCCTTGTCTTTTGGAGATCTTTTTTTTTTTTTTCAAGGTGTTATTTTATCAGGTGGGCTCAAGCAGCCGAATCTGCGTCTCTCACTTCCACCCCCTCACTTTCTCCGCTCGCTCCCTTTTCTCTTTCCAGTCACGGCGCGCGCTGTGACAACGGTGTGTGAATGCTAACAGGGAAGTCGGGATCAAATTATGCATCTCGGTGACCTATATGTATGTGATTGTGTGTCCTTTCATTTTATTTTGCCTCAGTGACAGGAGGAAGGGAGTAAAACCAAATTAAAACATAGTTTGACACAAAGTTGGGCGACAGAACGTCCCGGATACTGTGTTTGTTGTCACAGTATGGAAGACGCCTTTGAATTAGTCTACTTTACTTTGTCACATCTTTGCTGTGGTATTCTGCCTGTTTGTATTTTTTTTTTTTCATGAAGATATAATAGTTTTTTTTTCTCATTCAAAAAGCAGAAAAACAACAGCCAAATACAGTAACCCAGTAAAGTCCACCATGATCTAACATGAGGAATTTTAATATATCAGTACTCCTTATTGTATGAGATGTGCTCGGTAAATAATTGATGGAAGGAAATTTTCTTCTCTGCCCCACATGTTGTTCTCTCTCTCTCTCTTTTTCCCTCGCTCTCTTTCTGAGTCTCTTGGTGCCCCATTAGTTGAGCTCTTTGCTTCCTCTTCTCTTACACCACTTAGGCCCATAGTATGTACATCCACGCATGCAGACTTATATACACAGAGTTTAATTGGGCCCTAAATATCCTCCAATCTCCACATTTTACCATTCTCTTTGAAGGATATGTTGCTTTAGATGGTTGCCTTTCCTCTGCCAGGCTGTTCCACTCCACTTTGGTGTAAATATCCTCTCTCTTTTAAGTTTCTTCTCCTCTCCAACTTCTCTTCTCTTCTCTTCTCTTCTCTTCTCTTCTCTTCTCTTCTCTTCTCTTCTCTCTTCTTCTTGTCATTTCTAATACTTCCAGCTCCGCATTTCTCCTCTGTAAACTCCTGCTAGGTAAACCCATTGACCCCGGCTTCCACCGTCTGCATCCTTCTGGGAGAACCTGACCTCACACTGGCTGACCTGTCTTTTGCTCTGGTAGTGTGGGTGCATTTATAGAGCAGTGCGTTTGCTGTACTGGTCTATTGCTTGACCTAGCTTTAGTTTGATACCACATCAGTGATGTACATGTGTGTGTGTGTGTGCGTGTGTGCACCCTGTCCTCTGTCTTTCCATTTGACTAGGTTCCCAGGCTGCATGATTTGCTGGTCATGGCGAGCCAGAGTGGTTTGAGTGTGGTTCGGGGGACTGAGTAGAGGTCCAGGCTGTGGTCAAGATTCCCATAGGGCCTTTTAAAGTCTGCTCGACAGCTGAACAGGAAAACAGACCATCAGTTTCAACATTTGAGGACTCGCCAGCCCTCTTTCATGCGCTGCCTTTCTCTTCTTTCTGTCATTATTGCCTCCCCATCTTCCCTCTTTGCTCCCTCTCTCTCTCTCTCTCTCTCTCCTCTGTAATATTCTGACTCTTCCAGCCTCTCTGCTCAGATCCCCCTGGCTATGGGAGTTGAATGCTGCTCATTATTGAGGCCTTTACACTGATTCTGCTGGAAATGTGGCTCTCTGCAAGCTGGTGTGAAGCAGCTAGCTGGCTCACTCTGACTGGTTCTCTGTGTTGCCGCCTGGGAAGCAGGGGACTAAAATCCCTGGGAGGGGGAGTGCAGACGCAGACACTTTAGAGCCAGGCACAATAAGCACGGCTTGTTGAAGATGGCCATTGAAGAGAGGTGGGGAGGGAGAGGGACAGAGATGGAAATGGCAAATGAAATAAAATATAGGTTTGTTGTAGACATAGAGAGATTCGACAGTAGAGACCCCCATACTGACTGTCACAGGGGCTGCAGAGATTGCTGCCAGAGTATAGTACACACACACACACACACACATACATACAAATCATTAGTGTCACCCCATGTTGTTGCTGTTTCAGTAGTCAGCATTTTAGATGCGACATGGGCTGGAAAAAAAAAGTGAAGAGAAAGATGGGGGAAAAAAAATTAATCTGTAATTTGTCACCGAGGTGTCAGTGTTGTAGCATGTGATAGCGCAGAGACTAATGAGGGGAATTGTTAGGCTGTTTGCTGAGCTAAGATTGCTCCATCAACAGGCTCTGTGCTGATCACGTCTACCTGATTACACCATGTTCAAAAAGCCTTTTCAGGATGAAAATGGCAAAATCAAGGATAAAAAATGACTAAAACAAATAGAGGGATGAAGGTGTTGGGCGCTTACACTCAAAAGCAGAATGCACACACACACACACACACACACACAGGCACACACATTTCCCATTTGTATGTGCTGTATAGTGGGATAGGTGCTGTGTTTCCTCAGGGGGCATACACCTGTTTTTCTTGACGCCAACATGAGAACAGAGTAAGAGAAACATAAGGTCTTTTACCTCTCCGCTTCATGTCAGTAACTGTATAGCCTTAGTGGTATGCTATTGTTTGATAGTACTGTAGATAGAAAAATCAATAAGAGCTTTAGTTTTGTTATTTGGAGACTTGGAGACTAATGTACAGCTCCCCAAAGAGAAAAAAGAAAGTGCCTACATTTTTTTAGAGATGTTTTTATCCCTCAAGTGAATCGAAAAGGCTCAGTATCAAAGATGCTTCTTTGAGTTATTTTACAGCATGTCAAGTGAAAGCTAAGGACTTAGGGATTTTTGTTGACAGCCAACTGCTCCAAATGTTAAGGGTGTCAACTGTTAACCACTGTTGGTTTTTCTCACCTTAGACATTTTTTCTTTTCTTTTCTTTTCTTTTCTTTTTTTTTTTTTTTTACTTCCCCCCCACACACTTCTAGCCATTGAAGGGTACCTCTACAACAAAACGGGATTGATAGAAATCACAGTGACTGTGATTTTTAGTCTCACTAAAACTCTAAAAATAGAAAAAAAAATTCCTGGAAAAAAAATCCAAATCCAAAAATCGAAAATTTGTAGCAAAAGCCAGTTGTGCCTCCTAGTATCATTTTTTTTTTTTTAATTTATATTATGTGGGGGAAAAACATGTTTTGTAGAAATAAATAAAAATGAGATAACATTTTGCAAACAAATCCTTCAGATTTAAAGGATCACACTGGTGGTTTTGCATTGTTACGTGTAGTATCAACAAAATGTATATATTTCATGTTTCAGCCAATGTCTCCCCAAAGTCATATTTTAGAACTCTGATATCATTTTTCCTACCTTTTTTCCAAGCCAGTGGTTTCCATTCATTCCACTGTGATATGAAAATTAACTTTCAGAGATGCCCTTTCTCCACTCTAGCATTCCATCACCGTTACAGAGTCGCCGTCATGAGTTTTCCCAAAAGCAGCAGCACTGTTGTGTTTTGATGACTTGAAAATGGACAGAGTGAAATTGTCCCTTTACTGGAAATATCCCCAGGGAATCATTTGCTTTACACAGCCAATTATCAGTTCTGTGTTTTATGAATGGCAACTACTTTGCTAGTAGTATATCACAACCAAAAATTCAAATTTGAAAATCGAGGGAGTTTTATTATATGTCGTTACATCTTTAGTACCCCTGCATGATTTACAAAAATGGCTTGTTGCAGTGTAACATGTGTAAACTGTAGTAAATGGGCCAAACATTCAAAATCACTGGTATGCTCCTTTAAGATTTATCACCAAGAGGGAACATGCTGCTGGATTTTTGGAAGTGCCCAGGGTGTTTTCATTCAGTTGCAGACATTCTTACATCAGCCTGTGGTTTATAACTGTCATAACACTATATTCAAATACAGCCAAGAAACACAAGTGGCCTTTTTTTCCCCAGTATAACTCTGTCTGTCTCATGTCTCTTGAAGATATTGCCGTTAGAGACTTTCTTACTCTTGTTTCTTGAATATTGATCAAACCGTCAAAAGTCATGAGAGTCACATGCATTCTACATGACTCTTGTTTTAGAGCGAATTTTCTCTTTAATATTGATTTTTGCCCCCAGTTGCAGGATCCTCTTCCATATTGACATCGTGGTAGAGCTTTTCATTTAAGAACAACCACTGGGGTATTTATTTATTTTTTTTTAGGCCATTGTATGGGTGGATTATAGTTTCGTCTTGAATCTCACCGTGGGAGTGAACTGTTAGCAGTCAACACACAGAGAAAGCTGTCTTTTCATCCCAGACACAGCTTCTCCCATCTCCTCCTGCCGCTTTCCTCCGTCAGACCTCTCCATGGACAACACGTGCCCCGCTGTCTTCAAAGTAGTGTATTTGTGCACGTGTGTGTGTGTGTGTGTGTGTGTGTGTGTGTGCGTATGTGGGTGTCTACTATAAGAGTAGTCCCCCAAGCTGGGGGTTAATATCACCAAAGAGAGGTCTCTATCTCTATTAGCAAGGGGCAGAACTGCCTCTAGGAGACAACAATTACCCTTTATGTGTGTGTGCGTGTGTGAGAGAGAGTATGTGTGAGTGTGTGTGTGTGTGTGTGTGTGTGTGTGAGTGTAGCTATGTGTGTGTGTAGGGGTGTGAAGGTTGTTGGTGACAGCCCAAAAATGATGAGCTGGTTACTACTGAGATCAAATGATTAGGCCCCCTGTAGAGCCAGGATCACTGGTGGAGGACAGACAGACAAACACACACACGCACACACACACACACACACACCAGCACACACACACACACATACCAGCAAACACAAGCACACACAAGCTGCTCTGAAAAACACACAGAGTGTTAAAAGGAGAAACACACACACTGCTATACACACACTATGACAGGACAAGGACCTTTATTCCTCTCACATCCTGAAGTGACACCATGTTGCTTTGTTGCTGTGTTCAAAATCAGTGGGTTGGCTTAAAGGAACAGTTCACCCATATTTTCCCACTTACAGTCTCTCAAATCGGTTTCTCTGTGGTTTGGTGCGGTTTCCAGCCTGTCTCCTGGCACCCCAGTAAAATGGCACAGGATGGATATTTGTGGAGCTCAGATGGTCAAAATTTCACATGTGAAACATTCAGCAGCAACAGTGTTTTCCAAAAACAGTGTCACGGGTCCCCAACATAAACCACAGCCCTTGCAGGCAAAGTTATGTCAGGAATTATTTCCAGAGGAAGAGCTCTGGTGGACAGTTCCGATCCACCCACGAGGAGCACAAATCTACAGTGGATATACAGTTTACTGACAATAATTGGCCGGAAATAGTTCCCAACACAACTCCACAAACAAATACCCATCTGCCTCTATTGGTATTGGGGTGAAGGGAGATGGGTGAGATCGCAGCAGAATGGAAACCCCACCAAATCACACAGAAACTATCTGGATGGGTAAATTGCTCTAGAGTAAGTGGGATTTTTTTTTTTTTTTTTTTTAAGTATTCAGGATTAACTTTTCCTTTGTGTTTGGGTACTGTATGTGAGTGTGTATGTGTGTATCTGTCCCACATGCTCCCCTCTCTAATAAGTCCAGGCAGCTTTTTGGGCTGTGCGCCCCCAGTTTGAAGGGGGGGGAGTTTGGACTTCATTCCTCTGATTCCCCCTCTGCTGCAACCAACCACTCCTCTGACCTGGACAGCAGCCATAACATCACCTTCATCCCACCAGAGTGAGACATGCCCAGGCTTACAACCCACAATCTCATTGATATGGAGCGATTTAATGAGACAGCTCAATTTGGACTGAATTTTATCAGTGTCCAGACTGGTGTGGGAATGAGACATGGGAGCAGCTCAAGTGTAATGGTTTCGTATCTTGTTGGCTGCGGCCTATCTCTCACAAGGGCTCCTAGCTTTCTTTCTGATCCACTTCTTGATGATGTCTGTATGTAAATTTGCGTGAGAAAGAGATGATGGGCGAACAGTAGAGCTTATAATAATAATCCTAGTGAAATTCTATGATTTGGTTTATTACTCAGTATTACTTTTATCTATTTACACAAAATGATTTTATCACATGGCGCCCGAGATATGTTTTCGCTTTTTTTCGCATTCTTTTTTTCCTTAAGGTGCAGCAGCAACCAGGTGTTTTTACCACTCTAACCATTTTATTTATTGCGGTCCTTATTTTAAAAATCACTTTATGAATAATTCGTTATTACTTTGGGGTGCATCTACAGCTGTGAGACAAAATTTGCACAAAATTTGTATGTGTTGTCGTCCTTTGGTTTAAAACCAAAGTATTTCCATTTTTAGGAACTTGAGGAATGTTTTAACACTCACACTCAGTAGAGTGATTTTGCTGCGTAATGTCATCCCAGTCTACTCTTTTCAACTTTCCTTGTCTCTCCCAACTCGGTGCATGTTAGTCTTCGTTCTCTGTCTCCCACCAGAGCTGCTTGCTTCTCTGTTTCAACTTGTATTCGGGCTGCATGGATGAATGTTGGGCACTGAAAGGTTTTGACTGGTCATACACATTGGAAGTGACTGATATACCACAGTGGGTCTCTGAGGGGCAGTGGAAATACAATTAACACTTCATTATCGCTGAACTACAGGATTACTCAATGTTATTGAGCCCTCAGAAATTAAAGCCAACAGCCTTGATTTTCTTCATTATTGGAACATAAAAGCCTGTATTTATCATACAGTTGGAAAAGCAAAGATTGTATATCAATTATTTTATCCAGTGACTCCAGCCTATCCTGTTTAGTGAAAGTAATGGATCAGATCAATATTCAGTCAACAGTTAAAGTTTCACTCTGTATTGGTATTGTTATTGATGGAGGAAAGTGGTGCCTGTTCATCTTTGTTAACCAGCGGAACAAAATCACAACATATAATAAACTACAATTAATTGTGCAAACCTCATTGACAAATCCTGCATACTTTAGACTGCATGTGAGAGTGTGAGAGATTGTGTGTGCACAAGTGTGAGAGTATGAGAGCGAGCGAGGGAAAGAGAGCGAGAGAATGAGTGTAATAGTCTGCCTGACAACACCAGGCTGCTGACTTAATAAGAGCGAGCCATCTCCTCCTGAGGGACTCAACCTGTCCGCTGGAAACACACTCTGACCTCCGTCCACAGGCATTACCGTGGAAACACAGAGGCACCGGTGACAGAATATGGACTTTCCTGCAGACATTAAATTAATAACGCCATGGAGGGATTTGATCGTACAGTATTGTCTATGTTTCACTTTTGTTACGTCGGTATCACGGTTGGCAGAGCTAGGTGACAGAATACGAGATTAATATATATTACATCAATAATGTATATAGGGATATGATTGTATTCTCTGTGTTATTAGATTGTACTCATGCTGAGTACACATGATTAAACAGAGGATGAGGAAGGGATTTGTAGAGATAGTGATTTGGTTTGCATTGTGTGCGTATAGCTTAGAGTTTGTATGCCTTCGTGCCTCGTCAGTGTATACAGTCATTTGCATTGGACTCTCTTCGTGCCCTGCTCCCCCCCCCCTCTGTGTATACATAATTCCCCTCATTGATTTCTGGCCGGACTATTTGTCACCCACTTACTCAAGTCAAATTAGAAAGCGCTGTTCGTCGTATCCACAATCCAATCGATTATGGTTGGGGAGGGGGGTGGTAGGGGTGGGGGCACTCCCAAACTAAATGTAATGAATATAATGTTTACTGGGGGAAAAAAGCCTTCATGGATTGTGCGTGTTTGTGTGGAATTAATGGGAAATTTCCAGCTTGACAAAGCATGAGTTATCCAGTATTCGTGTGGATAGAGGGGAGCTGCAGCGCTGGGCTGGTAGGTGTAATTTACATTAGCACGAGTCACTGGCTCTGTGGCCCTTCACAACACACAAACCAGCAACACACTAAGCCCCTAGACACATAACGCATTAAACACAAACATCCATTTGGAAATAATGCTTAAATGTAAACTCTCACCTCTCTCTCTCTCTCTCTTTGTTTCTCTGCTATACAGTCATACCCGCTTTGTGTACCATAACTAAACATGCATGATAGCTTTCCATTATTCATTGAACGGACTGGAAATTCCATTTCCACGTACCCGCTCATTTGCCTAAAATGCTGCACATTTTTCCCCTGAAAAACAAATGAATGCTTTTCTCAATTAGAGAGATTGACTGAAAGGGTTCCAGGCCCAATACCTGTCGCTGTGTGTGTGCATGTGTGTGTGTGTGTGTTTAAGAGTGAGTGTGTGTATACCACAGGTGAAAGCTGAAATGAGCTCTGGGGTCCCTCTGTTGTCATTTCTTTCTCTCCCCACGGTTCTCTTCATCACTCTGCTGTCTCTCACAAGGAGCGGGAAAGTTGACATGGAGGGAGAAGTGCAAACAAATTATTTTTCATCCGTGCACGGTAATAGGTAATGTGAAGCAGCTGCGCGCTCTCATATTCATGCACACACTAACTCATTATGAGCACACACAAATACAGACACACACACATGCACACGTGCACTATGGGATGGTGAAAAGTAGTGTTAATGAAGCCCTTTAGTGGAGTGGTCTTTGGAGAAGCTGCCAAACATGTGAGAGCCCCCCCGCCCTCCTCCCCAGCACAAGAACCCATTACTGCCAATTAGCCCAGCTCTCGGAGTCCTAATGGACCCTGTCACACACACACACACACACACACACACACACACACACACACTGACTCACACACAACCACTCTACAATTGGGAAAATAGCAGCCTAATTTTAGCTTGAGAGCTGGAAGGCTGTGACTCAAGCACAGGCATCGTGCCGCTGTGATGTAAATCCAGATTACAGTATAGATGTTTTGGTAGTGGAAGAAGGAGCTGGCCAAAACTCATGTGGTGAAGAGCCACCGCATAATTTGATTCTCGCGTCTCCCCGTCACATACAGCATGCTGTTTTGTATTTGTATAGATGCTCCGTTGCTGTACAGTGGCAGCCATAGCAGTCATCCTTCCCAGAGCTCGTCTGTGTTTCATTTGCATAACAAAATGTGCATTTGTTGGAATCAAAACCCAAGCATCGCAAGCCAATACGCACCACGTTGTTGCTTGCATGCTGAAAAGACAGCAGACTTTGAAATAGCGGCCGCTTTTGCATACGGATCAATTTGTTATTTGTTGCGAATGTGCCTCCATTTTCTCCCCACCTTGAGAGGAGATTTTGTGCTGGATAATTCAAAAATCCTCACTTGCTGTGTGCTGTGAGCATGTCTGATCAAGCCGCTTCGTACCGAATCACTGAACTGCCTATTGCATTAACTATATAGTTGAAGTTCAATGGAGACTGACAGTTTCTGCTTGTCTCAAAAGCGAGATTTATTTCCAAGGATTTGTCCCTGCGAGGTTATCTGGATGTCAGTTCCTCTAATCATGTTCGGAGCAACTCGTCTCGTCTCACAGAAAACAAGGGAAACTCATCTTGGAGAAGAAAGTGTCGAGCGTGAAGTTGCAGAATAAACAGTCAAGATAGTGTTGCCTGTACAAATCAATTCAGTATTAGGGCTGCCAAGCATTAACCCGGAGTCTCGGCAAGGTACATTTTACGGTGAATGAGTTTGGGGAATGTAGTTTGTTTAGAAATAATGCAACGTGGAACACTGATTTACCTCTCTCTTGTTATTTTGGCTATCAAGTTATCCATGAAAGCTGGTCATACACACGCCCTGTCTTCTGTGTCAGTCTACTAGGGGAAAAAAAACAGAAATGGAAGGGAAATAGGGGAAAGGGAGTGCTGAGGAGAACTAAAGATGAAGGAAGAGATAGATGGAGATAGAGGGTAGAATGAAGTTGAGGAACAGGGAGCAAAACGCGGAGTACAGATAAAGGGAGAGAGGAAGAAAAAACGATAAGCCGAGCAAGGTCAGTGCTTAAGGGCTCGAGGAAATGAGCTAGAATCAGAGGAAGAAAGGGGTGAAGATTGAAAGAGAGATAGCGTATTGTCCTACACAGCAGAACTTCTTCATGTTGTAACAGAAATATGATTACTGTAGCAAGTGGGGGATTGCCACGGGCTTTGCAGCGCATGTGTATGTGTGTGTGAACCTGTGCATTGTGTCCGTTTCACCCTCACCCTTTTGTTTGCTCATGCTATTAGCTCCCATTCATAATAGCTTCACAAAATGCAGGCCATTTTGGTACAGAGAGACAGAGAGAGGCTAAGTTCAATTTTGAATGATGAAGTAGAAACGTCGGAATCTGCCTGAGATTCTCACTGCTGGTCCTCAGCTCTGCCCACATGGGAGCATATTCAAAAATGTCTCTGTACGCGCTACTAATGCTAAAAAGCACAAGTATCCATTGTATGAGCATGACCAAAGAAACTGAGAAATGCTTTGAGTGGCTGATTGACATTGCCGAGATACAAATTCAAGGACAAATAAAGATACAGATGGATAAAAAACGCCGTAAGAATGTGCAAAATTGTGCAGAAATCAAAGTAGGTTGACAAAAAACAAGGTGAACTGTTCATGTGGGCAGATGAAGAGGGAGAGCTCGTACTGAAAATGACAGATGAATACAAATGGCTGGAAAATAATGGAGAATATCCACTCTGATGAAAGTCCCATCTGTGTCTGGGTCGGCGTATCCACTCTGAGCATGTGCAAAGAAGCAAAGTCTCAGCGGTGATGTCACCATTATTTCAATGTAGTTTTCATTGTCCACATCACAAAAGGAAAGTGAAAAAAAAAATGCAGACCATTCTCCAGTGAGACGGTTTTCCAGAAGTTGTATTTTTATTGATCAAATATGCTGTTGTCAAGTGGAACGGAAGCCAAAATGGAGAGAAAGTTGCTTAACAGGAAGAAAAAATAAATAAATAAAAGTCTCTTTACAGACATTGTTTAAATGCTGCTTGGTTTCTGTCCTACCAGTTAATTGCAGTTAATTGTATTCAGCTGACATCCCAGGTGTAAAAATAGAGCCTCACTTGATGATAAAAATGAAAGGCAGCAGGGATCCATGTCCTGAGGGCCAGAACTGAAAACCACTGGAAGAGGAAGCCTGAAGGAGCAGGCTTTAGACAAAGGTGGGAGAAAGAGGGAGGGTCTGCTTTAGAGATTGCGTGTGTGTGTGTGTGTGTGTGTGTGTGTATGTGTGTGTGTGTGTGCACATGCTACTACTGTGCTGCAGCAGAAGAGGGAACCTCACAAACTAAGTTGGAGTGTGTTATTTGTGCATGTGTATGTATGTTTGTGTGTGGGTCAGTCCATTGATTTATACTCTCGTATGTACCTGCTTCTTTTAAGTGTACCTGTGTGTGTGTGTGTGTGTGTGCGTGCGTGCGCATACATCTGTTTGTGTGTGGCGGAGCAGGGAATCCCGTGTCCCACTGGTGCCCTGCACTGTTCAGTGGGACGCACCTGAGCCCCACTCTCAACCAATCAGATGTTTGTGATTCAGGTCAGGCGCCACATCTCATGTGGCCCAGAGGTAGAACTTGACACACACTCACAAACACACACACACACACACACACACACACACAGCCATTATTTGTCTTATACCACAAGCAGGCAGCAGCATCCAGTGACAACAGCAACAGTCAATAATGACCCGTCTTTCCTCATCTGCCTTAATCTAACTCATCTAAAATGCAGAAAAAAAAATAGGTGTACAGCTCTACTTTTTTTATTCTATATGGACTTTATTTCTAATTGTTACAAACGACTGCTGACAAATTACAATTTATCAACCGAAAAACTAAGTCATTACTTTTGTTATTACTATTGTTGATATCCAATTGATGTTGAAAATTGTGATTATTTCATGATTATCTTATTTGTTTTCCACATAATTAGTCATTATCTTCTCTGCTGCTGCAGGTGTGCGCTGAGCTTTACTTTAGATGCAATATGGCAGAAAATGTAGCTTTCTGAGGGTGGAAATATTGCCGCTGCTTTGATTTTTTTTTTTTTTTTTTTTTTTTTTTGGGATGTCAAGAACAATGGACATCAACGCTGTTATTCTGATTATTCACACAGTGGTGCACAGGCAAAGAATTGGAGTTATGCCGCTTCAAAAGAGGACTGGAGAAATCACCAATATTTGCTCTGGAAAAGGCAAATAATGCAACAAGTACTTTGTGGATTTGAAATAATATCTAAAAATGTTTGATTTGAAATCGAAATGTATAATGAGTGATTCATTATTTATCCGTATGGAGGAAAACTGGAAAACAATGCAGTGTTTGTTTCTCCTTATTTGGTGTGAACACCTACATGTTTGCGTGTCAGGGTGTAGCGTGCGCGTCGGAGGGTCTTCTCAGGTCAGTGCGTGAACGGCGCGTCTAGCTGGACGGACAGGGCGAGTGTCAGCCGCTGACCTCCCCTCGCCATGACAACACACCGCAGCACGCAACACAGCACAGAGGTATGATGGTCAGAGCGAGGGGGAGGAGGAGAGGGGAGGCGAGGACAGGAGGGAGTGAAGACAGAAGCGGAGGAGGGCCGAGGATGAAGAAGCGGAGGAAATGGGGAAAGTCGGGGCGAGGTGAAAAACAGGCAGCGATGTTTTCCAAAGTCAAGCATGAAATATTTTCTGTGCCTGTAAGTGGAAAAAAACTTCATTACAATCTCATGGGTGGACGGACATGGGTTCACTGGTAGAGAGAGGGAGAGGGAGAGCGAGAGAGAGAGACAGAGAGAGACAGAGAGAGAGAGAAAGAGAGAGCTGTTTTCCTCTCTTGTGGTTTCATTAATTTCTGTTATGGTTCCAGATATACAGACAGACTACTCAGTGTGCTGCTGTGTTATATATAAAAGGCTGGTAATCAAAGCAGACACAAGACTTCCCTGATTCCCTATCGTTCTCTCTCTCTCTCTCTCTCTCTCAGACACACACACACACACACACACTCAGACTGGACACTCAATAGCTCTCCCTCCTCACAACATAAACTTTATGTTTCTTGAGAAATTGATTCTTCTTCACACAGTGGATGTACTGACTAGCAGCCAAGTGTAAAGACGGTAACTTGCAGGGAAAATAACCACAGAGATAAATACTAACACTAACAAAAACAAAACAAAACAAAACAAAAAAAGGATGACCTGTCGATCCAGCTGTCCGTGTATGTTCTTGTTTAATTGAGTGACTGCATTTCATCCTTTTTTTTTTTTTGGCATCTCATTTGAAGGAATTTCTGATCCCAAGGGTAGGCCCACATGAGACTCTGATATGTTGCTTGTAACTTTCCCTGTCATTTTCACATGGTGAAGAAACAGACAGATTTCCACATGAGTCGAAAAGACTATATGCTTTTCTGGTCTATTCATGCCATTGTCCTCAGTGCTGTACCCTAATAGAACCATCACTATACAGCTATCCGTCTGTGTGTGTATATATTTGTATGTGTTTGTGTGTTTTTGGGCTTAAACTTGTCCCTGTGTTGCCCTTCATTATAAAAAAAAAAGTTGTTCTGGTCCTCAGTTTTGATTGGCCGAGCTACCTTGGAAACTGTTGTAAAGTGCTTCTGGGAAAACACCATTATTTTGAATTAAAAGTCAAATTTTTATTGAGCATTTACTGCTGTTATTAAAGAAACAAGGCCACGGCGATTTTACAATGTGGCTCCAAATCGGCTCTGCGCTGCTCTGAAATCGCTGTGAATCACGGCCTCTCGGGGCTTAACATTTCTTAATGTTTCCGCTGCTGCCCGTATGCATTACCAGATCCTCAGTTAGTGGTTGGTCGCGGTCAGTAGCCGCTTGCAGAGTGCTGCCTGTTTCACCCTGACGGATTAGAGTGTGACGTCTGAGACTGCCACCGCATGCTGATCGGGCCAGCCAGGGCCGGATTAATCTCCAAAGATACAAGACTCATTTAGATTACACTCTAACACACACGCACACACACACACACACACACACACCCACGGCTGCTCGTACGCACACTCACTTATTGCATGCTCACATATTCGCACACCTCTGTTAACATTCCACCCACTCCTTCACTGTCTCTCTGTGAGTCTTTTTTAGTCTATTCCTTCCTCCCTCTGTGTCTGTCTCTGTTTTCTTCACTTGCTCTCTCTCTCTCTCTCTCTCTTTCTCTCTCTCCCTCTCTCTCTCCCTCCCGCTGTTCAATCAAAGAAAGTCTCTCTTCCTTTAATTAGTAGTGGTGTTGTTCTCCTCTCCTTCCCCTGGCCAGCACCACTAATATTGCAATTAGCTCCTGTAGGAAGCTTTCAACCACAGCCTTTGTTCTTCACCGCGTTGTAGAGCGGCCCACGTTCCCGTGTTGCTCTGCAGAATATTATATGTGTGTGATGCGGAGTTCCATTTTAATAGAGGAGGGAAGCGTAATCAAAGCTGGCCTCATTTTACTCTGTCAGAATCATAACACACATTGTTCATGCGGGGGGGATGAATGATTCTCTTTTCTCTCTGCTGGGAAGGTCTTTGATTTTCCTTCTCTCTCTTCTGCCTCTTTTCCCCCCCCTTTCCTCTCTTGCCTCCTCCACTCTTCCTTTTCCTAATCCTCCGCTTTCCTTAGTCGCTTCTCTCCTCCACTTCCCCGTAGAGTGCCACATCCCTCTCTTGCCCCCCCCCCCCCCCCCCCCCCGCCCGTTCGTCTCCTCCTGCGTGGTCTCCGCAGCTCTCCTCCGGCCGGCCCTCGGGGCAGATAGGAAAGGTCGTAAAAAGGCGATTGATTTCACCGGCGTGACACGCTGTTAACCTATGAGAGCGAGCCGACATTGTACCACAGTCCGGAGCGTGACAGCTGGAGAGACCAGTGGTTGTTTAGGCCGTAAACTTCCTGACACGGTGCCTCTCACTGCCCCGCGGTCTGGCTTTTACAGCCGATGCTGCTCACGTGAAATAGGTTTTTATAGGTGGGGGAAATGTATATCATTTAACGATGTTGTTTAAGGTGGAGGGCATGTGCTTCGGCGTGCATACACCGAGGGCCCGGGCATTCGGGAGCTGTTTTCAAGCATAATACTGCCGTGTTCTGGGTAAAGAGGAGGCAGGAGAGCCACTGGCGCCCATGGATCCATCCATCTCAGTGTGAGTTAAGAAGAAATAGACTTGCAAGCAGTGGGGGAAAATTCAAGAGAGAGTTCTGTTTATGTTTTCTGCAAAGTCATACTTTTTCTGGGAGGAAGATATATTTATTTTTTACCTGTCATAACATTGTTAAAGGTATTATTTGATCTCATGGCAAGCGTTCATCTGTATTCTGGTCTTGTGTTTGTGTGTGTGTGTGTGTGTGTGTATGTATAGTATGAGTGTGTGTATGTGTGCGCATGCAGAGGTTAGCATGCTAACTAAACATCTGCCTTTCAGGTTGAACATCTGATTCCCTTTCCTCTCCCCTCCGCTGAGACAAGCCCAACAACTTTTCAAAAGATGCTTCTCTGCCGGATAAAACTTTTTTCCCTGTGATCATGGGGACAGAGATAGAGGGATGGGAAGGTTGAGAGAAGTGAACGAGTGTCACACGGTGCAGAGAGAGGTGGGGAAAAGAGCAGGGGGAAAAATCTCTAACATGAAATAAAAAAAAAAAAAAAAAAAAAAACAGCAACATCTGTGCGGGAGCTTCAAACACCCTTTGAAAGGGAAAATGTGATTCCGTTCGGGATTCTCTGGCTTGGTAAACAGCCGGGTTTTATTTTGGAAGGCAGTCAGAGTGTGTGTATGCATGTGTGTTTGTGTGTGGGGGTTGCTTTGGAGGGGATGAGGGACTGTCAGAGCCGGGCTTGGAGAGAGAGGAGGAAAGGAAGAGAGGGGACAAGCGCTCTGTGTGCTCTAACTGCTGCTGGGCAGGGACGTACCAGAGGCTGAATCCGCCTGAACCCACTTCACCCACCTTTTCAGACATGTACACCCTCTCGGGATCCTTGAGCGGAGATTTTTTTTTTTACCCACATTTTGCCCTTTTGATTACCTCAACACCACTGCTGATGGGGGGCTGCAAACTCCATGCTTTTTCACTGAAATCCCAAGAATGTATATATCGTCAGTGATGCGGTTTGAAGCTAGATTGTTCAAAAATACGCCGTTAAAAATTGTGCGAAATGGAATCTGCTGTTTAAACTTCACTGTTCAACTTCTATTCTATGTTGTTCTGTTCTGTTAAGTTTTTTGGTTTTTTGCACATTGTTTTTTGCACATTGGGTACTTAGATCTTTAGATCTCGAGTGTCATCTTTTATTCTTTATTTTTTATTTACTTAATCTTGTACTCTGTGGATACTGCTGAAAACCTTCGGGATGAATAAAGTATCTATCTCTCTCTCTATCTATCTCTCTATCTAGTTGTGTTTTCTTGTATTCTGTGCTGTATTATTTCCATTCTATTCTATTTGGATCCATTTCCAATGTGTTCTGCTGTGTTCCGTTGTATTCTGTCATGTCCTGCTCCGTTTAGAGATGCACCAATCGATTGGCCAGTGACTGGAATCGGCTGATTTTCTACTTGATCGGCCATGAACGGCGACCGGCCGATCAGTCTCAGTTATAACACAGTGGTTCACTTTGTGCACACGGCGGCACAGACAGTAATGACACAGCCGTACACACACACACACACACACTGAACGACACGACTAAAGACACAAAGCACATATATACTGTTTACTTAGCTTGTTGCCACTCTCAACTGGATCTAAACTCTTGTTGTAGCCTGCTCTCCCTGTCAGTCATCATCACTTAATTCTCTCCCCGTGCTCTGTGTAACCATTTCCATGCCGTTTTACTGCCTTTTTTTTTTTTTTTTACATTTGTTACATGCATACAAAGATACAAGGATACAAGGAAGTTTATTGGTCATTATACAACAGGTTGAATAATGAAATTAAAGTGTGGTTCCGTCTTGATTGATTAATTGACAATACAATGTCTTTTCAAAATAAACGTCTGTGAATACAGTACCAATGCAATTTACACATGACGGTGCACATGTGTGAACCATGTATACTTTCTGGTGGATTTCACTTGTACAAAAAAAAGTTCTGTCCAGGAACTTGGAGCACTTTTTTTTATTTTGAAGTCTGTTTGAGTGAGAGTGAGAGAAGGTCCACAGTAACCGGGTGCAATTTTTGAGAAAATGTAAAAGTTATTTAATTAATAGTAAGATTTTTTTTTTTTAATGAACATTCAGTTGCATTCTCTATTCAAGAAAAGATGCAAAAATGTTTGTATATGCTGTCAATTATAGCTTTAAAACTGGAATCGGCATGTCAGGCGGAAGTCGGAGGAAAATTGGCCGGTGCATCTTCTATTCAGTTCTGTTCTGTTCTATTCTATTCTATTCTATTCTAAACAATGGTATGAAATGTGAGAAATACCCCAGTCTACTTCTCATGTGAGATGAACAACATTCAGTATTACCCGCATTATTTGCCTCTAACCTTGGTTCTCTCTCTCTTGTCTCTCCTCTCTGCTTCTCCTGGCTGAATGAAACCCTGGCCTTCATCTCCATGGCCTTCTTTTACCTCCACCAGGTAAGACAAAGCACACTAGTACTAAACTGCCTCCCACTGAAATGTTATTTCTTACAGACCCTTGACTGAGCTCCGTGTGCGGTGGCGCGACTACTGGTGTGTTGGAATTAATATAAAATATTAAAGGAAATGTGAACCTTGAAATAGTGCCTGCTTTCTGCAGACATGTAGTTAAAACTACACCAACCTTGGGTTTGCTTTTGTGAAACCAGGATACGCTCAGTGTTATTTTGAGTGCAAGTTTGAATTTCAGAGGAGATGATGTGTAGTCTGCTCTGTGGCTTATGGAGACTTATTCAGGGCAGGAGTGCTGCCTGGTCTGACTTGGCTGCTGTGAGCACTGCAAACACCGTGGTCAACTTTTGTTGTCGGGTTTGCTACAATAATTTCTTACACTAAGGCAGGAAAAATGTTGGAGGAGAAAAAATCAGACTTAGAAAAATCGAGGCGAAAAAAAAAAGTAAAACAGTTATCAGACAAAAGAGGATGAGTGTGGATAGCCCCGACCAATTGCAGAGACGTCACGGCAGACCGCAATCAATACAGGGTGTGCTCAGATCACTTTTTATCTGGGGAGCGATTGTGACAAGGTGTGGGTTTCCAAATATGACTCGTTATCACAGAATGAGTCAACAAGAAGTCCTACAAAACTTTAGGGGAAAGAGTGTGCGATTGTTAGTGTAGCATACATGATTACATCTGCTGCTTCCG